>NC_061063.1:3925008-4060898 GCF_021917145.1 Hypomesus transpacificus
GAGGGATGCAAAGTGCATCTTGGCCTTCACACATCCCCCCTCCCCTCCCACTTATGGCCCCTCCCACTTATGGCCCCTCCCCAAAGACCCCAGACTCTTACTGGAAGAAGGATCCATCAACGACGGGATTTACTATTCAGCCACAAATCAAACTTAGACATTGGGCTGTAAGGCTCTGCTGATAATGGTCTGGTGCTATTTTGTTAAAATGCTACATGAAAATCCAAATTGAATGGTGGGAAAATGTTGTGTGTAAATTCATATTTCCTGTCATCTGGGCTGGCAGCACTATAACTGAGGCATTTGACTTGAGGTGCTGAGGCTGAGGTGTAGACCTGGTATACTGAATTCAACATGAACAAGCCTGAGGGAGGGGGATTTGTCACCAACACAGACTATTAAACACGAGTGGGAAAACAGCACTGTTTCCTCCATAAATACAGTCAAGCTTTTTACCAACTGCATGTTGGACTCGATATGAAACGCACCCAACCAGCTACAAGCGCTGCAACAGAACGGCAGAGGTTTTTCCCCCGGAAGCCAGAGGAACATTTTGCATTGCATTTCACCCAGGAGTTGGCGGGGGACAGGTTGAGCGCTCAGCGGAGATTAGGAAACATCATCCTGCTTTTCAGCCCTTTCACACTTGGACAGTCAGGCAGGCAGGGGTGCAGACAGACGGCCGGGCAGGCAGACAAGGACAGAGGCAGGGAAACATACAGACCAAGAGGCAGACGTGTGCAGAGGCAGGGCGACAGGCAGGCAGACAGACAGGCAGACAAGTAAGCAGGGAAACAGACAGACAGACAGAGAGGCAGACTTGTGCAGAGGCAGGGAGACAGGCAGGCAGGCAGGCAGACAGAGAGGCAGACTTGAGCAAAGGCAGACAGACAGACAGACAGACAGACAAACAGGCAGGCAGGCAGGCAGGCAGGCAGGCAGGCAGGCAGGCAGACAGACAAGTAAGCAGGGAAACAGACTGGCAGAGAGGGAGGATGGGAGACAAGAATGCAGGCAGTGAGACAGGAAGGCAGGGAGACAGGCAAAGAGGGAAGGAGGCAGAGTAGGATGGCTGGCAGGCAGGCAGGCAGGCAGGCAGGCAGGCAGGCAGGCAGGCAGGCAGGCAGGCAGGCAGGCAGGCAGGCAGGCAGGCAGGCAGGCAGGCAGGCAGTAGCGGAGATGGTAGCGGTAGTTATAAATATCTCCGTCAGGAGCCTGGATGTGAATGTGTGAGCAGAGTTGGTCACACATTGTACAGAGCTTGGGGGAGGGGGGGGCAGTGCTGAGGAAGGGGGAAAGGAGGGGACGGGGGGGGCGGGGGATATAAATAGGCACCTGAAGAGGACGACACAGCAGCCTGCATCTCCACTGAGCTTCATTAGGGCTGAAGAGAGTGGGCCTGCTTGCTCCCCCCTCCCCCCCGCTTGTCCCTCTCCCCCACCCCGTTCCGTGGCAGTCTGCCTAGCCTGACTGGGAAGCCCTGCACTGTGGGCTTAGGCACGGCCCATTGAAGGCCACTCTCGTTCATTAAGAAAGTGCTTACACAGGAGTTTGCGGGAGGCGCGCGGGGGGGGGGGGGGGGTGGATGAATGGATTCATCACTTCATTGAGAAGCTTCTGGTACACAAAGTGGACCGGAAGACTCCGAGGGCGGAGGCACACTGAATCAATGCCCACCCCAAAAGGTTCAGTCGTATCTCCACTGCACCCTGTGGGTTTATGCATCCATTACTCACACAGGCACGTCTTTTTACTCCCAACTCCAAACAGTCCTGCGGACCAAGACAGAACAGCATGACTGCGTATCTGGTCCTGCGCATCCAAAACAGCACAGCACCTCCACAAAGTGCTACTGGAAATCCTAACCAGGACGCTCGCACCGTCTCCATTGCCTTCTCTCCCCGACGAGGCCTGCAGGCTCCCCGCCCTCCCGCCCGGCGCCCGGCCACGTGTCCAGGCAGCCAGCGCACTTCCTATTCCAGAGGAAGGCATTAAGCAGGGGCAGGTCAAAAAGGAAGAAATAAGTAAATAAACCAAATGGCCGAGGGGATTGAAGCTTCACACAGCCCAGGCATTTGTGGGTTTGTAGATAAGCGTGGGCGGGCATCTGAGGGGCCCCTCACTCGTTTAATATCACAGCTTCCCCTTGGAAACGGCCCTGATGCCATCTGCCCTGGGAAGATGGGTTCACGGGGAGGGTAACTGGATGAGTGGGGGCCCCTGTGCCGGCCGTGCACCGACTCATTGGGCAATCACAAAAGGTGGGATTATTACATTTCTCTCCCTACTCCTGGCGCTGTCACTCAACTCTCCCCCCCCCCCCCCCCCCCCCCCCCCCCCCCCCCCCCCCCCCACACCTGCATCCCTGGAGGAGCCGTGGGTCTAATCCACATCCTGCCGTCGGCACGGCAGGCCGAGTCACAACAGCGCCGAGAGAGTCCCCGCTGCCGTCGGAACGCTCCGTAAACAGGGCCAGCGGCGGACTGCCGCACACAGACGCGCGCACAGCTCGCACGCGCGCACACGCACGCACACACTTTGCCTGAGGAGGGCAGGAAGAAAAAAGAGGGAGAGTGAGAAGTTGGGATGGAGGAGGAGTGCGAGAGATAACAGATAACAAGCCCTGCTAGTGGACTGTCTCCAACTGAGTCACTGACAACGAGCAAATCTTTTCGTGAACAGATATCGGTATGAGGCACAGGTTCCCCCCCCCCCCCCAACCAACCACCCACCCACACCACCCCCCCCCCCCCCCCCACCCCCCACGAGATGACACGTCTCCAAAAGCACAGCCACACTTGATTTAGAGGCGAGACAAAAGAGATGGGGGGGGGGGTAACAGTGAGCGACGAAAGGTCAACCCAGTCTGCTTACTGTGCGTCTCTGGGGATCAGGCAGCAGGACGCGTCACGGCTGGTTTATCATCCGAGCGTGCGCACGCCTGTCAACAGCCACAGCCACTCTGCCAGCAAACCCTCCACCACCTCACACAGGCAACCACACACACACACACGTGGCATTTTCAGGCAGGTTGTGCATCACCAGTGTAACACGCATTGCCACAGTAGAGAGGCGCGAGTTGTAATAACAAACGGCTTAGAAAAGTTCACTGGGTGAACTCCATGCCAAATACCACTGCTCCCCACAGCAGATGTAATCGGACCAACCTGCAAGCGACGAGGTTCTCTGCTGAAATGGCCTCATATGTCCAGACACAGAAAAAAAGAAGAAAAAATAAATGCAATTCATAGACCAACACAGGCATGAAAACAGATCTCTGATCCTTGAAAACAGTGGCACGTTCCTCCATACCTCTGTGCAGGTACCGGAAGCAGGGGCAGTGTTGTGGAAGGGTTTGGCTGCAGCGAGACATGGGCGGTAAGTCGGATCAGACCGGATGCGTTTCTACACAGCACACTCTGCTGTAAACACAGACCGAGAGGAAAGCTGTGGAGTCACATAGGCCCGTCTGGAACGTTTGCTATTTATATTTAATCACATAACGATAAGAAACATCCTTTACCGTACAGAAGATGGTAGAACAACATCTCAAAAGACCAGTCTGGTGAGCTAGAGAGATCCCCTTTCATGTGGAAAAATCTTCTCCATCCATATTTGATGAAGCCAAACACCGCTCCATAAATGAAGCCCAGGCAGCAGCGAGCGGACTGGCCACCGCACGGGGGGGGACCTGGGCCCCTTCCCCGGGTGGCACAGGTGGACCTGCCCTGTAGCGTGGTCACCGGTCACCTCAACTGAGATGTCAACAGCCGACTCCTCAACGGGCCCATTGAACCCATTTGAAAACTCGTCTTGGCTAACAAGCCTGCAGGGGGAATTTCCGCCCCCGCTGTGAACCCCTTCATTGATCATGAGAGCGCTCTGTCACCATCGCTCACCTGTCACTGGATGCATGCCCCTGTGTCTGTGGCACCACACGCAGCAGAAACCCTGGCTCTGAAGCTTGGTCACAGTGAAACCTTACATGCAAACTTTTGTTTTTGACTATTTATTGGAAAAGAGACACATTTAAGTGTAGCCGTTAAATATAAAGGTACATATATTATATGTAGTACAATATAGTGTTTTGATACTGCCACTGATGAAGTATGGATGAAGTCTGTGAAGAAATAGCACCATGTACGAGCAAGAGTAGAAAAACTAGGGTAACAGTCAGCATACATGGTTGGTATGAGAGCTATGTAATCATTTCTGGGGTGTGTTGGATTTGTAGTTGGAATTGCATCCTGCGGATTCCACATGTGGTCTGCAACAGACCCATTATCATTCTACGGTAGCTGCCTGTTTCTACAGGGTGCAACAAAATGAGTCACAGTGGTCGTCACCAGACTAAACTCAATGAACCAGCGCACCCCTGGACTCACTTACCCAGACTGCTCTGCTCTCTTTCCCTCAGTAGGTGACAAACCCCAGTGCTCAAGCCTGACAAGTGCAGTGAACACAACGAACGCACAGGGTCACCCTGCCACTCTCGGAACACAAGATTCATTCTTTCTCTCGTCCCCTTTTTCCCCCTCTCTTTTTCTCTCCATCTCTCTCCCTCCCTCTCTGTCTTTCCCCCTCCCTCCCCCCCCTCCCCCCATCCCTCCCTCTCTTTCCCCCTCTCTTTTTCTCTCCATCTCCCTCCCTCTCTGTCTTTCCCCCTCTCTTTCTCCCTCCCTCCCCCCCTCCCCCCCTCTCTTTCCCCCTCTCTTTTTCTCTCCATCTCCCTCCCTCTCTCCCTCTCTCTCTGTCTTTCCCCCTCTCTTTCTCCCTCCCTCCCCCCCTCCCCCCATCCCTCCCCCCATCCCTCCCTCTCTTTTTCTCTACATCTCCCTCCCTCTCTCCCTCTCTCTCTGTCTTTCCCCCTCTCTTTCTCCCTCCCTCCCCCCCTCCCCCCATCCCTCCCTCTCTTTTTCTCTCCATCTCCCTCCCTCCCTCTCTCTCTGTCTTTCCCCCTCTCTTTCTCCCTCCCTCCCCCCCTCCCCCCATCCCTCCCTCTCTTTTTCTCTCCATCTCCCTCCCTCCCTCTCTCTCTGTCTTTCCCCCTCTCTTTCTCCCTCCCTCCCTCCCCCCATCCCTCCCTCTCTTTTTCTCTCCATCTCCCTCCCTCTCTGTCTTTCCCCCTCCCTCCCCCCATCCCTCCCTCTCTTTCCCCCTCTCTTTTTCTCTCCATCTCCCTCCCTCTCTGTCTTTCCCCCTCTCTTTCTCCCTCCCTCCCCCCCTCCCCCCATCCCTCCCTCTCTTTCCCCCTCTCTTTTTCTCTCCATCTCCCTCCCTCTCTCCCTCTCTCTCTGTCTTTCCCCCTCTCTTTCTCCCTCCGCTTCTCTCCCGTCTCCTGTCCCGTGTCCCAGACAGCAGAGCTCCCCAGTGACCCCTGAGAGAGGCAGGCCGGGTTATCTCCCCTCTGCCTCCTGTGGATGAGAAGCAGGAGCTAGCCTGTCTGAGAGCGCCATCTTTACATCTCGCCTCACTTAACACCTTTCACAGTCCCTCTCTCTCACACACACACACACACACACTCACTCACACACGCAGTCTATAATTATCAAAACATGAGAGGGTCATTATCTATACACAGCATCAGAAAGTGGGTTGCCGGCAGGGACAAGGCAACAGGGAGATCAAAACCTTATGAATATCTTCTGAAAAACACCACAAGCCATGAAATGCAAATGAGCAAATCGTGAACAGAAAGTGCCGGAATGTGGCCCGCCTCGTCGGTGCCAGCGGGGGACCGAGGCGGTGCATTTGGTGGCGGGAGGAGAGGACAGAGTCTTACCTTCACGTGGTTGTACTCGGCCTTGCTGGACTCGCTGCCCAGGGGCTTGGCCTCGGCCCTGGGCTTGAGGAGCTGCCGCAGGGGGCTGGAGATGGGCAGGCCTGTCACACTGATCCCATCTGGAACGACAGGCAACATCCCCAGAAGGTTAGCATCCACAAACCTCAATCACACAGGACACACACACTCCCAGGAGGAAGGAGGTGTTGTTTTGAGATCAGATGTTCAGAATCAGAATGGGATTTATTTGCCATGAAAGTTTGTACAGACAAGGAATTTGCTTTGGCAGGAAGGTGCATACAGTAAACATATAGGAATCTTAGATTTAAATATGTGGTCTAACTATACTAAGGATACATAAACTAGCAATACTAAGTGGAATACAATTAAAATAAAATATACAATAAGTAAAATATAAGTTGCCATAAGAAACTCATTCATTGAGACGGAAAACACAAAGTCTCCAACCCAAAGCATGGCTTGTGTTTCAACTGAACTATGATAACAGAAAGTGCATGTTTAGAAAGTTTAATAGTGAATAATAATAAAAACTAAACAGAAGAAATGCCAAACAACATTATCAGTTATGTGCATAAAAAGTACCATATGGAACCAAGAAGCATATATCCTCAGGGAAAATAAAGCACCACCATAACTGTCCCAAAAGGCACATTGACACACTCACTCGAGGACTGATTACTGTCAGTTACCAGGACTCAATCAATACAGAAGAAGAACTATACACCCCTTACACGAAAAATGACATTACAAATGGGTAAAGCAACATTGTATCTAGTCAAAAGTATGACATACTTGAGATAAGAACTCTATTATAACCCATGCCTGAGCACCAAAGCGATGAATCACTGACTTGTTTCCTTTTCAGCCACATTAACTGCTACCAAAGGGGCTGCTAGTTTCATCCAACTCTGGAGAGAAGGCTGGGGGGTGACGGCAGCACCCTGTCTGACGTCACCGCACACAAACACACACACACACACCTCTAGGTCTCCCTGGGGATGAACAAGGGTTTGGTGCAAATCCACTGTTCCATGCCTCAGCTCAGTGTGCCCACACACACACTCCGCAACAACACACACACTCCGCACAATAAGAGAGATAGAATCGGTAACGACGTGGCAGGAAGGAGAGTTTCTATGAAGCTGACAGCTATGATTTCCGACATTCCTTCTCCGTGTCTTTTTCCGCTCTCCTCCAGTGGGTTTCTCTCGAAACGCCAAACAAAAAGAAGACACCATTATTTTTTCGCTCCCTCTCTCTGCTCTAACATCTGCTCCAGGCACTGAGCACACAGAGACGCCCCCCCCCCCCCCCCATCCAGCCCCCCGGGGGCTCCACACACCACTGTGCTGTATCATTACCCCCCTCGTTCCCCAGTGGAGGCTGCACAGTCACACAGCAGCGGGGCTTGTCCACCCCCCCCCCCCTGCTGTCAGAGACATGACGACCCGGGGCCCGGGTGGGCCGACACAAGGCCACGGTCGCCTCCTGGGGGTGGGCTTATGTCTACCACACCCAGCCGAAGGAAGGGAGATGCTGGTGATTAGGAAGCTTGGCTTGTAGGAATGAAAGAAACCATGAAAGAGAGAAAGCATGAAAGCATCACTCCAGATTGCCCTTGTTCTCTCTCTCTCTCTCTCTCCCTCTGTCTCATCAATCCTGGTCAGTAACGTGATACCTGCTGTGCCATCACTGGAACTTACACTCTCTTTCCTGGAAGTCCAGTCTATTCTGGGTTGAGATGGGGAGTGTGTCTGCATTTGATTGCATTGACCATACAACCGTATTGTCTGCCTGCGTGCGCGCGCGTGCAAACAAATGTGTTCCACTTGACAAGCCTTGTAGCACAATTCTCCTTCAAATGACGCGCCATCAATCCTCCCGTAGTCTAAAGAAATATACATCCCACCTTGGTAGGTCATATTTCTGCAGCTGCGGGTCTTACTTAGCTGGTGCAGGTGAGTCAGGTCGCGAGAGGAGGAAAAAAAAGACCCGTAAATTATAGTGTCTTTTCAAAGCTGCACTTTGCCGGGGTTATTACGACATCAAACATCCGAATCAGACGAAGGACGTCTGCGGGTCTTTTCAGATTGGGAGAGTGGTCGAGAGAGGGCTGAAAGGAGAGGAAGGGAGAGAGAGAAGGAGAAAATAGGAGAGAGATTGAGTGGGAGGGGCTTGTGAGGTCATGTGTGAGGCAGACACAAATGATTGGGATTCTTATTCGAGGCAGTTTCAGACAGAAACCCATTACCAAATGCCCAGAAAAGAATACTAAACAAATATTGACTTTATTTTATGATGACGGCCCCTCCTTCTATGAAAGACTTTCACTGAGGATGCTGGGGTCTGGCTCTCATGTGCGAGTTGAAAATGATCACCTGAAGTCAGGGATATAACGTATGTTAAATAAGGTATAAGCCTTTAGGTGTTTTATTGGGAACTCTAGCAAGGCTATTGCACACTGCAAAAAGAGAAAGGGTTACGAATCTGTCTGGAATCTGAACAGAACTAAATGGGACCCACCTCCTACAGTAAGTGAGCATATAGGAATGTTCTGAGATAGCAGTCGAATCAGTCATGGCGCAGACTGAACTGCTGAGATACGACCGAAATGATCCAAAAATGGTTTCTTGTCTTTTGTTCAAACTGAAAAGCCAAATGACATCATATATGGTCATTAAATCCAAGTGTGAAAGATAATTCAATTATCTCACTTGAGTCTATGACAGGAACAGATTGATGATAACCTTGCTCTTGCATGAAAAAGAAATGAGAACCCGAGCCAGTGGATCACAGTGACAAAGCTCATATCAGTGGAGTTGATAGCTATGTCCTTTTGGTTTTAAAATATTAACCACACTACGTCAGTCCACTGTCTGCAGTCTTATTAACCAGGAGACCATCTTCTGCCTTCCAACTACTTGAGCCAGTAACTAGAACAGTTGTTCCAAAAAGCAGACAGTCACGTCAAAAAAGTATTTATTCAAAGACAAACTAACTATTTACGCCAATATTTACACTCCAGCGTCTAGACTCCATTAGCTTTTGAGGTAGTGTTACAAAGCTAGCAGTCTGTTGGCAAGTTACCAACAGTGCAATAAATTACAGCGCAAACAGATTCTAGTTCATTATAGGAACTGTTTGAATTTCCATGACTCATCATTGCACCAGTATTATGAGAATGTCACGACCCTTAGGATACCTAGATTAATCCATGCCTGTTCTCAGTATTAACTAACAACCAGGAATGGCATCATCAGCAGAGTAGCTGATTGGCTGGTATGCTGGTAGGGAGGGAGGGGTCTCAGTGGAACCTTAAAGAGGGAGGTGACACAATAACAGAACCCCTCCAGTTGCGAAGTCTCCCTTTTCATTCCCTTTAATTATGCTTTTCTTGGGGGACATTTTAGAATGAATGGGAAAAATGTGTTTTCTAAGAAAGTGAGACTGGCTGGCTGGCTGGATGGCTGGATGGCCGGATGGATGGCTGGTTGGCTTATTGGCTGGCTGGCTGGCTAACTGGCTGGCTAGATGGCTGACTGGCTGGCTGGCTGCATGGGGAGCTGAGGACCTCAGACAGACAAACTTTTAAACAGGCAATCAGCATGTCACTTAGTATGATGTTCACAGCACCTAAACCAATAAAGTCTGCTGTATGTCTGGAAACATTAGTCCTTATGTGATGACATCACTCCCATCAGACGCTGAATTATGCCAGCGTGATCCTGCGCTGGGCTCAAGAAGAGGGATAAACTGTCCTAAGGATAAATCAATGAGGACTGGCGTCGGCTGAAAGCCCTGTTGAAACAACTTTCTCATTGGCCCCCCCATCTCTAGTAGCTTAATGGGAAAGGACATTTTGTGCTGCACAGACAAATTAAGGAAGATTGTAAGTTAAGGTTAGCTTGACATGGCAATACAATTTGACATTAGAACATACAATTGGCTCATACTACTGATTGAACAGGATGGCACTTATCTTGGCTGTTCGGAAGCTGTCATTATCCTGTTCTGTTTGCTCAAGGACTCAAATTAGTATTTTTGAATCAATATCCCTTTCATCTGAACAGATGATGAGAACCCCTGCTCGGGGCCAGTTTCTTTTGTATTCAAAGCGAGGGAACAGAGAACTGGTTCATGTGTGTTTCATCTTGCCTCAGACCTTTGAGTATACCAGTATATCTAATCAGGAATAAGGGGACTGCTGCTGTTAACAGGACCTCGCAGCAGCATCCAGACCAGACTGACTCTGACGCACAAGACAAGCAGCCTGCTACCTCTAGGATTGCAGACAGGAAGGTGAGAGACAACTAAAGGTGTGTGAGAGATAAAAGAACGTGATCGAAGTGGAGAGGGGGAGAGAGAGAGGGGGGGGGGAAGAGAGAGAGAGAGAGAGAGAGAGAGAGAGAGAGAGAGAGAGAGAGAGAGAGAGAGAGAGGGAGAGAAAGAGGGGTGGTTCGGCAAAGAAAAGAGAAAGAAAGAAATGCCGTCGATGCGGTAAACAGCAAGCCCTAAGGAGACCTTTGTAGTCCCACATGCTCACAGCGTACTGCACCAAGCTGGTGGGTAAGGTGAGTGTGTTAGTGAATATGCATTATGAGAAGCCTCATCTCTCAAGGAAAACAGGTGGATGAAAGTAGTCCGAGAGAAAACAGAGGACAGAGCACAGGAGCCTGTCTAATCCCAGTCTAATGGGTGTGTGATATCTGGAAGATGTACATAGGTGAGTTTGTGATGATGCCATGCATTACCTCCATCCCCATGACGATTAATCCACATTCTGGAAGGGGGTGATTTTGCATTTTTAGCATTCTCAAAGATATTATCTATATAAAGGGACATTACCTTCATTTGGGTTTTTGAGATCAAAATCCCAACCAAAACATGCATTGAGGGCAGTACCCACTCTACAGAATTGTCAAAAGTTTTAACATTTTATAATTAAAGTTCGATGATAAAGACTAAAGTGACAGTGTTTGTGGTTTGTTTTTTGTGGTAAGGGAGAGGGGGGAAGCCATGTAGGAAATGAAAGCACCAGCCTATTAACAACAGGCAACAATCAGGCAAAAATGTTCACTAACTTTAATTAGCGAAGGTGCTATAGTCAATAATTCCTGTGCTTCAACCGCGACGTTCGCTAAAATGGGATACACAATAGCACAAATAAGCACACCAGTAACCACATTAATACAAAATAAGAACGTGTTCAAGTAGAAGATAACATCTGTGTTAAACAAACACTGGCGGAGCCGAGTGTCAGCAGATTGGAGAATTATTCAGGGGCAGTACTGTAGTTCAGGAAAACCGTCCCTTATCTCTACAATTCAGGGCCACGATTATAACCGTGCTAATTAAAACGTAGCCGCGGTATCCGGTTAATGACCTTGTGAGTCCCGAGGCTGCATTTGCAGTCTCCAACTCTATCCTTCTCTCTCCTGTTGAGTGGTATGGGTGCACAGCAGGCCCGGCCCAGGCTCCAGACCCTCTCAGGTGCTCCAGAGACCTGCTATGCACCTCTCATTAATATTTACCAGCCCACTAGCAGTCTGGCTGACGGTGTTTGGGATAAACAACAGTCTGGGAGAGGAGGGAGGGAGGGAGGGAGGAAGAGAGCGAGAGAGAAAGAAAATGCGTTTGACGGAGAGAAAGAGAGTGTGAGAGTGAGAGCATAAACGTGTCTGAAGAAGGGATTGAGGTAAAATAAGAGGGTGGAAGGACAAGATGGAGAAACGCAGGAAGTCAAAAGCCAAGAGAGAAAAGGCAGACTGAGTGGGCTGTTTCTGTGTTACTTGTGCAGAATCCAAAATGAAGCCGCAAAGCTCTCAGCTCTCTCTGGAACACTGCGCGCCACTGTGTAACACTAAATGGGCAGAAAATTAGGTATTTTGGTACATATTTACCTTCGCCCCATGGTCATGAGTCGGAAACCAAATAGCACAAGGCCCTGATATACACCCAGTCAAAAGCAAAACACCACAGAAGAGCTCACCAAACCATAATCTAAATGCTGGCATTACTGAAACGTGGACTATTTCATTCGGAGATGTTATGCAGCCAGTTTATTTAGGGGTGCGTCGTTCCAGGTGTGTGGTGAAGTTTCTGCTGTGTGACTCACCGTCATTCAGGTCCTGGAGAAGGTTCTCCTGGCCAGAGAAGTCCAGTTTGACTTTGATGTTGACGTTCAGCGTCAGCGACTGGCCAGGCTTCAGCGGCAGGTGGGACAGCACCTCCTCCAGGTTCCAGGTCAGAAACTCCCCAAACAGCTTCTCTATAAAGACAAAATAACGTCAAAATCAATAAGGGAGAGAGTAAAAGAGAGTGCGTCAACCAGCCTCGCCCGAAGAGCCGACAGGCCGGCAGAGACAGACAAGGGGAGAGAGAGAGAGATCGAAGAATCCCACTCAAATACTTCCAGGGCTCAGCCCTTGTGAGGAGCAATCCAGATTCAACAAGAGGGTGGGGAAAGCGATGTAGTGGTGAAGTTGAAAAACTCTCAGTGCAAGACAGGGAGCTGAGGGACTCAACAAACACTTCCTCAACCACAACAAACATCTTGTTGCCACAGTTTTGAAAAAGAAAAACTCGACTTGACTTCTCGAGGAGCTGTTTACAGCATGAAACCCAGTGAGCTTAGACTTCCACACGGGTGGAAAGACCTCACAAGGAATGGAAAGGGACAGGACAACACAAACTACTTTACGGCTTCCTGATGGTCTCGTTTCCTGCTTGTATCATTTGCGCTTCCAAGTATCTACCCTAAGGGTTATTCTGACAAAGAGTACCTCGGACAGAAACGTGGGATGGGAGACTGCCAAACCCCCATATGCGTGTCACACACTAAAGAGGAGGAAAGAGGAGGACAATTAATTGCAGGTGTCACAGGCTCCACAGGGTTGTGACAACCCGAGTTTAGCTGCAGCGTTCTGCCTCGTGCAATGAAGACGAATCCTGTTATTGATCTCATACATTTGTGGAACACAGAACACACCCGCACGCATGCCAGGGTGTTGTTCACCAGTGAAACTAGCATCAGCATTTCCTCTATCCCATCATCCTCCCTCGCAGGGCAGCCAGGAGCACTGTGCAGCCACAGCAGTCCAAACGCTCGCCAACTTTCTAGCCAGGGACATGGGCAGGAAAGAAGTCTATTCTGCTTGTTTTTATAGGGGATATTTGCAGAGGAAGCCCATGTGAGCAGTGACCGCATCCAAACTCCCCCCCCCCCCCCCCCCCCAAAAAAATACATCTCACCTGATTACCCACAGGTGACTAAGCAAAAAGCAAAACCAGGACCTTCTTGCTGCGAGGTGGCGAAGCTAGGCAGTTCGCCACAGCGCCACCAAATTAGCCCTCTAGATCTCGCTAAATTGCTCGCGGCTGGCTGTTGACAGGTTAGGTGACGCTCCATGCTTTAAGAGAGCGGCTTGAACTAAATGCTCCGATTAAAATCCAACTCTGATCACCTGAGATGAAGAAAGCAGCTGGCTTCATTTCAGACAAGAATGGATGCTATGGTACCTCAGGAAGATGCCCGATACCCCTCAGAGACTTATTGCTCAACTTTTCAACCCCCCTCCCCCACCACACACACACAAAAGTGAAAGAAGGACGTGTGTTAAATACAGAGTGAACAAAACGACAAATATTCATAGAAACTGAGATAGAACCTTATAGAAAACCTTACGCTGATTGAATCGAGGGGAGGAAATGGTGGAGTGCAAGGGAGGCAGATAGAGAGTATAAAGAGAGAGACAGAATAAAGAGAGAGTGAGAGAGAGAATAAAGGAGAGTGACAGAATAAAGGAGAGAGTGAGAGAGGGAATAAAGGAGAGAGTGAGAGAGAGAATAAAGGGGGTGAAGGCAGAGACCAGAAAGCGTTTTGGGATTTCATTCATCCTGTAACCCTTTCCCACTGCCTTGCCTCTTCAACAGGTCCAGAGCGTTGCCACTGACAGCCCGGGCAAATCATGCAATTCATCATCTGGAGATCTCCCTGTGTCTGGAGTATGTTCGAGAGACATTTGTAGCCGTGAACGCGCGTCTGGAACCTTTAAAGTAGCTCCATTTTCATATTTTCCCCAGAGGCTTTGATTTCCATCAGTCTCTCTCCCTCTCTCCCTCTCTCCCTCCGTCTATGTCTCTGTCTCTCTCTCTCTCTCTCCTTCATAGTCAAGGGACAACTTTGGCAACACTGGCGACACTGAGGGGCTTTGCGTTAACAGAGCAAGAAAAAATGCAGTTCAGCGCCGAGATGAGGACACCTGAAAATGGAGGCGAGGTTCAATCACTGGTAAACCGTTGGGCGTGAATATTCAGATTTCTTTCGATTCAAGTCTTCGACAAAACTGTTGGAAAAGAAGTGACCAAGGCCACAGCTGGACAAAGACCTTGCAGTACTCACAACCAAACCGCTTCTTGTGAACGGTTTGATAAATGTTACCACTTGAAGCTTCCTAGGTCTTTTCATCAGTTCAATGATGACATAGCGTAGCAATTGTCACAACAGGGATGCAGGCAGTCCAGTGGTAAGCTAGCTACTGGCACAGCTCTGCTGGTAGCTCAACAGATCAGTCAGCAGTCCTCACAAACATCAGACATGAAATGAGACACGCTACAGACTGCTCTTCTGACTTGACTATGCATTTGAGCCTTATCAGTCTTTAAACCATCTGTCTAATTATTCTAACAGCATATTACTCCCAAACTGTTGCTAAGGTTGTATGGCATTCCACAGGTTGCAGATGCCTATTTAATCATAATTAATATGGGAGTAAATTAGGCAAAACCATCCATCAAACGTGATTCTGTAGCTGAGGCCTGGCATTAAACACTACCTCTACTGCCCCCTTTTGACAGCAGCTGCAACTACAGCAGCTCTCAATTAAGGTCTAATGCCACTACTATCTACCCACACGAGTGCCCCTCTCGCATATCAGTCGGCTGCGGTCTTACGCCGGGTGAAAGAATGATGTTGTTTGCTCTAGCACAGATGTCTCCCTATTGTGAGAGACTCCATCTTTTATTCATTCATTTCTCCTGATGAATACTGAGGGCCAGGCTTGGTAGGAGCCAGGGCAAACACACAGGGCCCTGGAGAGGGTCCAAAGGACGGGGTTGCCAGGACAACTGGGCCTGCTGGTGTATGGTTTGATGAGGCTCCGCTGTCCAGGGTTCAGAGCAGGACAAGGCCAGGGCTGGGTCTGAATCGGACGACCCCCAACATCCGTGTCGGAACACTCCGGAAACATTTTCACCTCGTGCTCTCGGCTCCATTTTTTGAATCCCGGTGACAGTCAGCCAGGTGCAGCTTGGGACTGACCCGCGTTGTCTGAGCGATGATTCCAAAACGTTCCTCAGAAACTTCAGGTCTGCTTATAGACATCTACTGTGTGTGATGAGGGGGAGCTGTCATGTCAGGTCTCAAACTGAGAAAAGACAACAGAGGATTCATTACCACCAGTTCAGAGAATTCACACTGTGGAGCAAAGTCTAGGAGCTCTACTATACGAGCTTCATTCACCTAAGAGACTGTAGAAGGAGGAAAAAAAAGACTCTTGATTTCATTCAGGGATGATTTACGAGGGGCAATTTAAAGAGGTTGCGTAAGGACAGCCAAACACAGTCCCTCTCAAATGATTTATTCTTTTGATCGGTGAACGCCTCATGAATATTTGACAAAATCTGCATGGCAAAGCTGCATATTATTAACTCGAGGGAAATCATTGCGTCGTGTTAATATGTGTTTAACAAACGTGACGTGGGTTGGAATAGTGAGTGAAAATATGTTTTTTTTTCTCAGCAGTGTCTTCGGGCCATTGTGACAACACACCAGCAGAGCTGTGCTCACGCAAGGTCACGGTGGTTTGTCTACGGCGCCGTGGTACGATTACCAGAGTTGATTGTATCATGCAAGCCCCCCCCCCCCCCCCCCTGAGTCAACATGGGTGTTTTTGGGCTGAGCTGTCATGCACTGAATTGACTTTTCAAAGCCATTTTCTGTTCTTCCCATTTGCCACCACAAAGTAATGACTGTGGTGCATGGAGAGATAGTCTCATAGCATGACCCAGGCATTGTGACTGAACAGAAATGCCTCTTTTTTACTGGCTAATAGAGCCTTGCAAAGCACAAGCTGTGGTTGCTCTACAGCCGAGGCATAGGGAAGTGCATACCAATCTCTGCTAATTACAGTGTGGCTCTGCTGGGAGCAGGGGGGGGGCTTGAGGGGGATTTCAAAGATGCTGTTTTATTCGCAGCTATACGTAGAGTCGCACTGGCCAACATGAGTTATGCAAGCTAGCAGATTCCATTTCATACCAGGACACTGTGTGGTTACCGAGCCTGAGGTGGAGATCGCAAGCTGTGAAAGAGACTCTCAACTTCAGTTTGTACATGCTATGCTGGTGACAAAAACGCCGGTAGTCTGAAGCTATGCAGCCTTCACAAAAGGAATTTCACCTTCAGCGGGACAGCTTTGACTCTGACCTGAAGATGTGTGTACAATAGGCACTGACATCTGACATGCCAAACTGACAGTCAAATGGCGAGCTGTTCAGACAGAACGCTAAGAACAATCCCAGTGTTTCCCACACATAGACTAATTTGTGGCGGTGCGCCACAGAATCAACACCGGCCGCCACACATTGCGTATCGTAAACATTTTTTTTATAGCTATTTAGGTTAAAACACGGAGCATATTCGTTCAGCTGCATTTCTTTTCCCCCGCTCTCCCTCCGTCTCTCTGTTACTGATGCGTCTTTCCCACATATGCACACAGTCACAACATCAGCACACGTTAGCAACAATGCATACAGTACATATGCCGTTCTAGTAAGACCGACAGCTATATCAGCGAGCCTTCAGCATTAGTGCCGTAGCTAAAAGTCGAGGAAAGTTGAGGCTACTTTTCGCTAGGTACCTTACTCACATTTACATTTAGTCATTTAGCAGACGCTCTTATCCAGAGCGACTTACAGTACTCGAAGTTTCCCCTTCGTTCTTTTGGTGAGAAGTCTCAAGAGCTAGCTACTTACTCGGCGTCATGGAGCCGACCAGTTAAATAGTTGTTTAGCACTAGCGTTGCTACATGCATAATGCAGAAATGATATGTTAGTTGTTGTTAATTTGTGAAGGTGTGAATCATTTTGGATTAATATTTAATGTAACAAATTATTAACAAATTAACTGTGTAACGAATTATTAACGAAGGAAATATTACGACCCCCCCCCCCCCCCCCCCCCCCGTCTGACAACCCCCACCCCTCCCCGCCACAATTAGATTTCTAATCTGTGGGAAACACTGCAATCCACCTTTCCTCCCCCTCCCCCTCCCTCCCCCCTTCCTTCTCTCTCTCACCCCCCCCCCCTCTCTGTCTGTCTCTCTGTCTGTCTGTCTCTGTCTGTCTCTCTGTCTGTCTGTCTCTCTGTCTGTCTGTGTCTATCTGTCTGTCTGTGTCTATCTGTCTGTCTGTCTGTCTGTCTGTCTGTCTGTCTCTCTGTCTCTCTGTCTCTCTGTCTCTCTGTCTCTCTGTCTCCCTCTCTGTCTGTCTGTCTGTCTGTCTCCCTCTCTGTCTCCCTCTCTGTCTCCCTCTCTGTCTCCCTCTCTGTCTCCCTCTCTGTCTCCCTCTCTGTCTGTCTCTGTCTGTCTCTGTCTGTCTCTGTCTGTCTGTCTGTCTCTTTGTCTCGCTCGCTATCTGTCCACTCGACTCATGCAAGCTACAGCTCAGTCCTGTCACATGAAATCAGTCATGTGAGCAGGCCACAATGAGCATGGCCCCTTAAACTAAAAGGAGAACACTTGATGGGACTGAGGGCAAGAGAAGCAATGACATCGTACCGTCTAGTCACTAACCCAACCGGACTCCTCAGTAGGCATCTATCCACTGACATGACGTCTATTGGCTTCTGGATGTTTCCTTCAGCGTTCAGTTCTAGCCTCGTGCTGGGACCGTCTGCAAGAAATATGCAATCTGAAGCTGAGGTAGGCTAACACATGCACCGACGACTGAACTCACCAGACAACCTAACACTTGCCTGGCATGTCTGTGGATCAGCGTAACGACTTCAAATGGGAAACATTGATCTCGCACAAGGGGCTGTCAGAAATATAACGTGCAGTGAGAAGGCGGCTAACTCTTGCAGCCGTCAAGAGATCTAGATGCAAATCTGTTATTAGACTGCCTCCAATGGTGTTCCTGCCTTGACTGAGATGGACTTAATTACTTGAAAAAAAAAAAATTCTCGTCATAATGAATTCAAATTGATAGGTAGCCTACACAAAAAAAAAAGAAATTAAAGCAAAAAAAAATTATAGATCAAAGAAGGCTTTGAGCATCATTCTCACTGAGCCAACAGGCCCTGAGGTCTGAGTGCGTGCGATAAACTTTTCTCTGTAGTCAAGTTAACAGAACCTGTCATATTGGAGTCCCCATCGGTTTAACAAACCAATCAAAATCAAGTCCTAGCCCGGGGAAACGCCAACGAGCCCGTCTTTAATTTAGCCCAGTCCCCTGAGGTCACTTGGCAAACATTACATCAGATCAGCCCAGGGCCCCTTTTCCACTGTCTTCAGCTATTTCAACAGGCTCCAGTTCAGTCAGAAAAGGTAATTTAGCAAACAAAGTGGGGAGAGGGTTCTCTCCAGGGCTTCCCCTGCTCTTCTCTGATCTACGATAAGCCAGCTTGAGAAGAGACTTCTCTGTCAAGATCAGAAGACATCATTTGGTGGATTCTGCGAACTTGGTTGTGTTCCGGGTACTTCTTTAGCGGGGGGGACGAGACCACACGACCCTTCTCTTGTCTCTCCAACAGAATCTAAATGTGATTGTCATTTCCTGTCTGGGAGAAAGTGTGGACGCAATACAGAATCTTCCAAAGTTGATGTGAAGCTTGCAGTTCTTCAGCCTAGTTATACAGTCAGACAGTGATTCATCATTTTATCCCAAAACACATTTCAGTTCAACGACTTGCCCTTTAAAATGTATAATCTCATGCAAAAGATACCTTGTGTGTGGATCTTTTCCAATAGCCTATAGCTGGGAATGCAAATCTACTCTGGTCTTGGCTATCACTCTATAATACAGTGGCATGATTGAAGCACGTCTTCTTTCACACCAGAAAAAACACAGTACATACATGTATGTATGTTCCTAGACCTACCTGCTCCAATCATGCAATCACTACAGTTGGAAATGAGGCCAGGCTCCGCTGGCCTCAGGCAGGGAGACCAGGGAGTCCACAGAGCACAACGATGGCCTGCCACTCCTCCCCCGTCAGCTCAAAAGACCCTTCTAATCCCAGTTCCCTTGACAACTTCTGATGGGAGGATGAGTGGTGGAGGTGTGTGCGTCCGTCCACCTCTGAAGGTGGAGGTGAAGCCGACAGTACAAGTCACGCAGCCAACGTCTCCTCCAATGAAATGGAGAGCTTCGGGGCTTAAATCACACCGTCCAATACATCCCCCCCCTCTCCCCCTCCCCCCAAACCTCGCATCCCTCCCCTCTCTGCTTCTTTACTGGAATGGGAAAACCTGCTCTATGACAATCTCTCAGCAGCCCGCGTGATGGAACTGTTGATTTGCCACTCACTAGCAGGGGCATGTCGTCATTGCCAGGTGAAGACAATTCAGAAAGAGATGGAGACGCATAGAAGGAGACGGAGGGAGACAGAGACACACACAGAGAGAGAGAGAGAGAGAGAGAGAGAGAGAGAAAGAGAGAAAGAGAGAGAGAGAGAGAGAGAGAGAGAGAGAGAGAGAGAGAGAGAGAGAGAGAGAGAGAGAGAGAAAGTGCAGAGATCTGAGGAGCAGCAGAACAGATGCTGAACAAAGCCAATAGAGCTCTAAGTGAAAAGGCCCGGGAGATGAAAGTTAAGCAACCAGAGGTGAGGACCCCTGTCCCCGCCGTCCCCCGATGAGACACACAAAGCCAGACAGAGACACGCAGTCTCAGAGAGACACATTCAGAGAGACACACTCAGAGGGACACTCAGAGAGAGACACACTCAAAGAGAGACACACACAGAGACACACTCAAAGAGAGACACACAAGAGAGAGAGACACACTCAAGAGAGAGACACACTCAGAGAGAGACACACTCAAAGAGAGACACACTCAAAGAGAGACACACTCAGAGAGAGACAGCAACAGCCATCAAAAAGGCCCTTTTCAAAGCAACACTGACACTTCCCATCAGACTTGCCGAGGTAAACCAAGTCACCTCAGAAAAGCCCCCCCAAAAGCCCCCCCAAAGCGCAGTGTCACCTTATTCCAAATGCTTCATGGCGGCTGCTTGTTTCCGGCTGAGAACCCCAGACTGCTTGGAGCGCTCACCTTTGGTGCTGATCATCTTGGAGGTGACCTCCAGCGTCTCGATGTCCTCTGCGCCGATGTTCTCCAGGGTAATGGTCAGCAGCTGGGTCTCTCCGTTGAACAGCTGGCTGGAGACGCTGCTGGACAGCTCCTCTTTGGACATGGGCTGGGCCGTGTGGGCAGACCTGCAGTCACAAGGGCAGCAAGTCCTCAGGGCCAAGCCTTTGACTCGTTGGAATGGTACACACAGTTGACGCCCTATTCCAAAGTTGTCTCGCTCCCCCCCGTCTTAAGGCTGGTTCACAGAAACCCCTTGTGGGGTAAATTCTGTTTCGTTTGCACTTTCATGTTCTTCTTCAATCAGTTCGCCTTACTCTATTTGCATCAAAAAGCCTGTCTGAAATAGAACACTCTAGAGATGCGTCTTCCGTCGAGCATCCCCGCCCAAACCAAACATGTTTCTAATCCTGAAGACTAGTCTAAGTAGCAAGTTGAATGTACTCTAAATAACTCGTGAGGGAGGATCCTAGATGCTACACCCGACAGGGGTG
Source organism: Hypomesus transpacificus (assembly GCF_021917145.1). Lineage (NCBI taxonomy): Eukaryota > Metazoa > Chordata > Actinopteri > Osmeriformes > Osmeridae > Hypomesus > Hypomesus transpacificus. The sequence goes on from NC_061063.1 coordinate 3,945,670, forward strand.
GTGGGGCTGTTTCCCCACACGCAAGCCCAGGCACACAAACAGCATCGTAGCATAGCAATCATAAAAAGATTGATATTAGAGAAAAAATCACATCTTGTTTCAATCTATCCCATCAACTCCAACAGCCTGAGTTGTAACAGATAACCAAACATCAACCTTCATCTCTGCTTACAGCAGGACATGGTTTTTAATGAGCTCAGTTGGGTAATTAGATTAAACGCATATGTCTATTCCAATAAGAGTGACCTTCATGTAGCGCCCTGTGAATCAATTTAACATTTCTATTTCATAAATATGCCTGACAGCCTGGCATAACATTTCAGAATAAACTTTGCCACAGTAATCAACCTTACATGAACCTTACGAGGAAAAGTCTCAAATTCTGCAGAGAAGTTACTTCTCTGAGATAACTGGAAGTAGGCCCCAAAACTATGCACACAGTTTAGAGCAGTTGCAAATCTACCACAAATAGAAATAAAATAAGACCCTACAATGACACTTGTAGTAAATGCTGTAATTAAATAATGGTAGTAAAACCTTGAGGTAAATGTTGAGGTATTCATGGGGTGTAGTCTCAGGTAGTCCCACCCCCATACCCCCTTCTTTTACTTCTGACCTTGATTCAATAATCGAGCTGCATACAAGCTTGACTAAAAGATGTTCCCAGGAATGTAAAACATCATAATGTCTTTCGGAGCAGTGAAGAAAAGGTGTTTAAAAAAAAAAAGTTTAATTGGGCGTGACGTAAAACAATGTCAGGGATGTTTTCACTGGGAAGTCAAATATATTTAAATAATTTAGCAATGAGAGTTTCTCCAGGTGTAACTCAATTAAAACGTCTCACCGGTGTATAACTCTCATCGACACCAGATAAGTCATATAACGCAACAGCAGACAGACAAGTGGAAACTAAGAGCCTGTAAATCATTAGCATAATGAGGAGTTGGCTGTTTACAATTCTGACCTGTCTTTCTGTCATCTCCTTTGGGAGCACCCTTTTTTTTCTTTTTTTGGGGGAGGGTTCAATAAACCTGACTTTGTATTCATTCTGGGATGACTATGATCAGACACAAACACACCACCTGTCCCCGGCTCATCTTCATAATACACCCAGGCATTCGACCAAAGTCTCTCTCCACAAAGAGCTGCGCATTCTCAGTTATTTCCAGAGCAGTGAAATTGAAGGGACCGATACCGAGGGCTGACTTGAAGCCGGTCTGCGTGACTGAGGGAACAAAAGTGCAGAGGGTCGCTGTGCTACCAGTGAACAGTGCTGCCTGTGACCTGGAATTAATGAGAGGATCTTCAAGCATCTCCGATGAGACATTAGTGGATTGTGTAGATTACAGCCACAGGCCGAGGGTCGTGACACTGGGAATGCAAGGCTTGTGCAATTACACAGAGGGGGAAGGCCCCCTGGCTTTTGTCCGCACTGACTTTCTCCTCACAAAACTCAAAGTACTTTTTGTACGGTCGCACCATTCGTATTTGGTAATAACACCATCATCAAATAAAAATAACCTGGCTGCGCTAGTCTCTGAACCACTGTGTGTTAGACTAGAGCGAGGGGTTCAAGGCTGGAGGGGTTCAAGGGTGGAGGGGTTCAAGGGTGGAGGGGTTCAAGGCTGGAGGGGTTCAAGGCTGGAGGGGTTCAAGGCTGGAGGGGTTCAAGGCTGGAGGGGTTCAAGGGTGGAGGGGTTCAAGGGTGGAGGGGTTCAAGGCTGGAGGGGTTCAAGGGTGGAGGGGTTCAAGGCTGGAGGGGTTCAAGGCTGGAGGGGTTCAAGGCAGGAGGGGTTCAAGGCAGGAGGGGTTCAAGGCTGGAGGGGTTCAAGGCTGGAGGGGTTCAAGGCTGGAGGGGTTCAAGGTGGAGGGCTGGGTGTGGGAGTGGGGGTGGTCTCACCGGGGCAGGGAGGTGCTAAGCTGCAGACGAGGCAGGGAGGGCACCACCTCCACCAGGCAGCCGCTGGTCTTCACACTAGGCAGGGCCTCCAGCAGACAGTCACTGGTCACCCCGAACACCGACGTGTGGTACCCTGGAGAGGACACAAGCAGGGAAGACGGGAACCAAGATCTCATTGGTGGCATTTGTGTGGGGGAGGGGAGGGGGGGTAGACAGAATGGGGTGGGCACTATCGCATTTCCATTTCACAAATGTTCAAATGACTCCTACCCACAGACGGAGAGTTTTGAGATATTGAGAGAGCACTTTCTGCCTAATGGTGGTATAAAGGGCACCCATTCATCTGGATATAAATGGAAGTGGGTGGGGGGGGGGGACTCCTGCTGAGATTCCCCCCACAGGGATAGAAGGAAATCTGTCACATGAGCCTCTCTTTACTGATTAACCCAGGCCTGTCTCCGGAGAATGGACAATCAAGCCATTTGTCTAAATCGTGGTGACAACATTGCAATCAATTACTGTCATGCGAATATTACCAAATGACTGCGCAGATCACTGAAATGTGGGGTTTCGTAATGCCTGTAAGCTGCAAGATTGACAGACCAGAAAATGTACTGTCACGCCTAGCCTCAGGGTCAAATTGAAGGTCGGCGATGAGGATAGCCTATCCTTACCATGTATGTGTAAGCACTGTGAATGCTTTTTGAAGGTTCCGGTCTGTTGGACTCACCATTGACTGTGATGTTGCCTGCAGTGCGGGGAACCCCTACCAGGGTGACGGGGTAGAGACCAGACTCCGCAGGCAAGGACAGGGCAGCAGGAAGAGACTCAAATTCAACACCTGATGTCAGCAAGCCCTTCAGACCAACAATAGAAAAAGGTGAGTACGAATGAGACTTGGCAGGAACAGGCTGAGGGAGGGGGGGGGGGGGGAATCACACTAAGCACAGATGACGCCGTTGTGCCAGGAAGTCACAGGGTTGACCTGCTGAACATGAAAACCATATTGAAACCCAAGTGACAACGTGCTCATTTCTCAAATGAGCATTCACTGAGAGAGCACTAATGTCACCCAGAGCTGTCTGTTACTGGGTCCTGGTGGGTCACAGTGCTGGGGGGGGGGGGGGAGAGAAAAGCAACTCCACTGCTTCACACAATCCATCATCCTAATCTACCCATGATATCCTGGAGATGGAATCACTCCCAGCGTGCAGGCCCATTTTCCATGAAGAAAATTGCTCTCGTTCACACCATGAGAGGAAAAAGAAAACGGTGCCGCTGGAATCGGGTCTGCCAGCGCAGTGATTGGAAATGAGTCCTAGATGCTTCTCCACAGGGGGTGGAAGGGCGGATTCAATTGCTCAACTTCCTGTTGGCCCATGTGCCGCGGCACTGGGTATGTACAACCGGACAACTGGGGCTGGAAATACTAGGGTGACTTTGAGCGTGTACTCGTGTCTCCTCTAAATCATAGCGGTGTGTCCATGTGTTTACATTAGGAGCTGGTCACTGGAGGGGGGGGGGGGGGGGGGGGGTGACGTCATGGATAGCATCAATCGTCCATCTCAGGCAGTAGACATTACCTCACAGGAGGTGGTGGAAGACGGAGGCGAGGAGGGGGGACAAAACCTCTGGGAACCTCTTCAGGGTTGTGATTTGTCACTTTATGCAGATCGCTTTACTGAGATATTACACCTCTTTAACGGATTTCAAATTGTCTCAAGTTCATCTATCAGAAGTAACTTGTGTTTGTATTCAGCTTTAAAACAAGTTTAAGTAGCTGTTTGCTTTTGATAACAGTCAGTCTCTATGCATGTATACTGTAGCTGACAGCTACCATTGTTTAAGTCTCAGGGCAGTTAGGTTTGGTAGCAAAATTCCAAAAGTGAATTTCCCTTTGGCTCGTTGTGGTGTTTTGATTACACCAGCAGCATATGGAGGCATACTGTAGTCTATCAATATTGCATTCACACACACGGACAACTGTGATTCAGAGCTAAACATCACCAGCGGTTTAGCTGTGTGATCTCAAAGTATAAAGCAGTGGAGCTCTAAACTAAACTGAAACCAGGCCGAAAAACACTTAAGACAGATCAGTTTCTAAAATATGGATGATTAATTCCAATTTCTCATTTCTGCGAATCAAACGATTTAAATCAGTCTGAATTGCTTAAATCTCTCATCCCTGAAAACAGTTTGATGAATGACTGGAATAGCCAAAAAGAATGAGTATCAGTCACATTAGTCAGTCACACTAATTACATAGCTTGATGTTGTTTTAGCTACAGTCACAATCAGTGTCACTGTTTACAGACACATTAATTGTACCTTGGGAGGAAAACCAATAAAAACAGGGCGATCCGAGGCAAGGTCAGATTGTTGTTTGTTTTTTGTTTGGATGGACAGGGGAGGAGGGGACCCGATGGCTACCCCTGTGAAAATGAAAGGGGGTGAGGGGAATAAGTGCACTACTTGAATAGAAAATCAATAAAGCACAACAGCAGAGCTGGGTATTACTGCTGCATTCGTGTGGAGACTAAGAAGGAGGTCTGCCCAAGCGCGAGGTCACCTTGGTGCCCGGGAGACCAGAAAGTGCCCTTGTTTAGCGCGCAGGAGTCGGGTGCAGCTCTATCTCTGGCCTGACAAGCGTCCTTCTCTCTGTGTGTGGTATGGACGCCACAGGCCCTCTGCCTGGCACAGGCGTCAGGGCCATAAGACAAGAGGTCTGGGGTGGAGAGTCACCCTGGCCTGCTGCTCTCTGGCTCGCCATCACTGCAGAGCCACCTGAGGTAGCCAGCTGCCAGGCTGCATCAGGGGGCACAGCCTCCATCTGGGTCCTGATCAATTGACCTGCAGGTGGGCAGGGCATAATGATATCCCTCCGTGTGTGTGTGTGTGTACTGCATTTCATTTTCAGGCTCCCACACTAACCACAGGGGGAATTCTCTGTCACCGCCGTTTGACCTTATCCTTTATCCTCCCTGTGAGGAAGGTGTGTTTTTGACACACACATGTACGTCAACGACTGACAGTTACTCCCACCGTTCAGCGGCACATCCCAGATGTCCGTAACCGCTCGTCGTCACGGCTACCTGCGGATGTCACCAGGGGATGTTCGGACACGATGCGAAGCAGCTAAATCACCCAACCAGACCTGTCCAAGTACATTAGGGCCCACTAATGCAAAGCCAGCCCACGTCATTGTTCCTCGTCAGCCACAAGCCTTCACGGCAATTTGCTCTCAAGCCTCCAATTAAAGGCTACATCGGTGTTGTCAGACAGCAAATTGAGAGCCAATCTTAGCGACGGTGTGCAGTCCTACAGGACAGTGGGAGCCCGTCTCTGTTGAGTGTGAGGGATCTGATGACGGCTCTGTATTGAAACCTAGCACCCTACTTGACAATCTGTAAAACATCACTGTGTGGCCGAGCCGTTGAATTCTACCGTTATGGGGGGGGGGAGAAAAAGTGTCAAACTGGAAGAGAGGGGGGAAGCTTCTAGTTGTTCTGTGGAAAACAGTCAGACTAGGAGAGATGGTGAGATAGAGACCGACAGGCAGGTAGGGTGACAGGCAGAACAACAGGCTCTTACTTACCTTCTTACCCTAACAAGATGGTGTGTGAAACCACCATAAAACCTAATGGTACCACGGGGGGTAGTGCTGCTATTGTACAGTGTGCTTCGTGCCGGTGAAGTTTCGGCTCCTTAGCCCATATGCTCATTATTGCAAGTGTCAAAGCAAGGCTTTTAGAGAGCTTTAATTAGGTAATCAGAGATAACTACAAATGCATTATCGCAGCTAAAAATGTACTGGCGTAATGCAATCCTGGTGTCAGTGAGAAAGCATAGGCAATATTAAACATTCACATAGTTGCAGTTTAAGTCGAAAATACAACACAGCAACAATCCGTTATTGCTGCTAACTTATTCATGCTATTTACAGTATATGACCCATTTAAAAAGTGTTCTGACTGATTCAACAAACCTTCAAGAACACAACCAAGGACAGGTGGATGTAGGTATATGTGCTGATCTAGAGTGTCCAGCATCATGTTCCATGACAACATCCTGCTGTGGTGGTGGTTGTTAGTGGTTCACTCACCATGTTCTCTACACGCAGCTCAAAGGGCATAGGGTTGTACACCATCAGCTGCACCTCACACACATCGCCCTGAACCCACTGGAAATCTGACAATTGAAAGAGGACAGAGATACAAAGGTCACACCACAACACTCAAGACCCTGCCACAAAGACATGAAAAAGACTCAAGTTTGTAACATGTACTCTCCTTTAATTAGAATGTTTTATTTTAGAATGTATTATCCTGAAATGTACGAGCGTCAAAAAAACAGTTGACATTTATAAAACACATTGAGATGATAGGCCCAATTAAATTCATGCGCAGGAAACATCTAGAACTTCAACTCTATTGAACCCAACTCACGTCAATTAAGCAGATTCTTAATACGGGCTAGCGACAGAACACACTAATGCTTATGCACACAGGACATGTTAGCACAACCCTTCTTCCTGAAGTCCAAAACAGCCTCACACCGGGCAAAACGATGCAGGTAGATGCATCCCTCACAGTTCCCAGGTAGGACTATCAGAGTGAGAGCAGCCCCTCTCCTGGTCCCTTCACAGTAAGGGCTCTAACTGCAGTAAACGGTTTCAACAAATCCTGGCTTGGGATCTGGTGGGCCAGCGGATTTATGTTAGATCCAAAACTCCAGCCATGTGCCATGGGAAATTAACACCTCGTCAAAATACAGGGTCTGAATGTAATCCAACCGCTGCGAAGAGAGGTCTCTCACAACCCCAGCCTCATACGCCTGTCCTCGCAGGTCGGCCAATTAAACGAGAAATATGCCTGTGAGAAGGTGAGCGGAGCGGCGGCTTCCTCATTTGTGTTGCCCTCTGTGTCCACATCTCCTCAGGTGGCCCCTCCAGACTTCACACGGAGCCCGTGAAGGTCCGGCACCTCGAAGCCTCGGCCTGAATAATGATGTGGAAGGCCCGCGTCAGAGCTCTCGCCGTCAGCTGAGCACGGCGTGCACTTGACTCAGGGTTCGTGGAGACGGCATGTCTGGTCCAAATGTTCTCGACTCGCTCTGCAGATCATGTGGGGAGACTGGCGGAGCTGAAAACAGCGGTGCAGATGTTGACTGTGCCTGCTATTGAACGCTTGACAGAGGACAGCTGTGAACCAAAGGGTACTCAGTAAAAGGGAATGTGATGTCATGAATAATGCATTCCCATCATGGCTGGGAATTAAAGAAGCCATGTGAAATACAAAGCCTCCAGAGTCTGCTGATTTACTGGGAGGGTTCACATACTGAATGATTATCATCACATTTTCCAATATCCACACAGAACTGGAACACCTAAACAGGAGTTTAGCCGAACAAAGACTAAACACATTACAAACATTGCCGTGGTTGAACACCTGTTTAGTGTCTAAATGTAAATGTAGTGTCAATCCATCTTGTATGTTAGAACAAATATGAAAAAAAGAACACAACGTCTTCACTGTTACCAAGTTCCCACAGTGAGAGAACTTTCAAAATCCGCCTGCCAAAAGTCGTAAAAGGTCGGCCAATAGACAGGCAGTGTCTCGTGGGAGGGCAGTGTCTCTTGGGCTTTGTGGGACAAACACCTAAATACACACAAACACACACTCAAACACCTGGATACACACACTCAACCTGAATACACACAAACTCAAACACCTGGATACACACAGACACACACACTCAAACACTAACACATACACTCCGGTCAACACAGGTCACATAACTGTCCACACAGCAATATCTAACAGTGTCAGCATCCTCCAAAGCTTCACCGAACCCCACCTTTGAAAGCCAACCAATTATGAGACAATCAGAAAGAATTACCATCAACTACCAGGAAATGTATAATCCTAGGTGTTTATTTCCATGAAGATTCCAGAGCAAGCTGAATCAAACCCTGTATAATCAAACGATGTGTCTGTAGTACAAAAGATTTCTCATTAGCAGTAAAATGTCAGTGGACCTGGTGGTGTATTAAAATGTGTTTTGTTGCCCCCCCCCCCCTCCGAAAGTAGCTCACATCTGCACCAGGAGAGCGAGATCTGACACTCGTGTGAGGATGACGATGCACTTCCTTGAAATAGGCCCATCTGCAGGCTAACGATAGCCAGCTTTATAGGATTGGTCTCGATCACAGTTCACTGAGTGCTTTTACTGGGCTTGTGGCAATGTCCACTCTTCACAGGAGGAAAATTGAGTCAGCGCTGAGAGTCGTATCAACAAATACCTTTGAGGCAAAAAATGATAAAAACCAAATCGAGGAGTTTGTGTATTCTGTTTGTTGTGTACATTTTTTTTATAAGCTGTGTTTACGTATGTCCTAAACTGCAAATAGTCTGGGAGGCATGGGGGTAAGAGAAGAGGCCCATAAAGAAAAACATTTGGCTCCTTATTGTGTCTTGTTGTTCTAATAACAAGCCAAGTGAGGTACTTTGGCCATTTGACTTATTTACCCCTCAAATCCGGCTCTCATGCCCAAACACACCACTAAACTGAGTGGAGAAGTGGAGGGATATTTCCCCCACGTGTCGGTCATCAAGGCCCAGCACAGAATCTGCGCTAATGCTGTAAATCAACTGGGCTATTCCTTTTACACCATCCTGCCCCTAGCCAATTTCCAGACTCATTTATATTTCAACTGATTGATAAATACCAACAAGGAGGCACAATCTTCCACTGTTATCCAAAATGAAATACATCCATAGTCACATAGAGCCTGAGAAAACAGCTCTCTTAAACAGAGAGTGCAGGCCTTCTGCCCAAGGTGCACTTAGAGTAGATAAGGCATCCATTCACCAATCACACCTGTTATTCCGCCCAAGTGTTTCCCAATAAGATATATTTTCAGTCAATTTAGTCAGAGGCACATTTTTCTTATCGGTTGGACTGCATGGACAGAAATGCTAAAACGACAAGACACCACAATGACAGTCACTGCATCCACACCTCCGCTAGGTCTTATGTTCCATATTAGTCTTCCATATTACGCTAGCTGTATTCCAACAGGAGCAGAGGTATCCATTATGTTTCATCTCATCTTTATAGATGAAGGGAGCCAGTCATATCAAACCAAAGACAATATGGGGTCCCGAGCCAGTTTACCTTTAGATAATGTGTGGAAATATATTCATCCAATTTAACTGGAAGGCGCAGCTTTCAAAACAAAAACAAATGAAATGCAACCATCAAATCCAATATAGCTTATTCAATAGTCTGCCTGATGTTGTGATAGAGTACAAGACAGAGGCACAGTACCTTTGAGTCTAATCATAGACTGACACTGAGGCCCAATCCCCCACCCCCACCCCCACTCCCCCAACCCCACCCAATCGCTGTGCAAGAAAGTGAATAAATATGCAGGAAACCTATCCTACTCGCACACACCTATCTGTATACCTATCTACACCACCGACACAGGAAGACACATCAAAGTGGATGGACACCAGCACATTTGGCAGTCTCTAAAGCCTACTATCAAAGCAATTATAGAAAAAACAATCGCCTTTGACAGAACACCCTGTTTTATGGTTCTGCATAAATCTGCTTTATGGAAATCGACACAAAGAGGAGCCTGACACACCACACACACACACACTATGTAGCCCCTGGGTTCTTCTAACAGAATACTTTTAACTTTGATTCCTTATCAGCAAAACGTGAGGGATAGAAGCCAGGGCAAGGGCCTGCAGTTGTACTGCTTACAGAATGCCGGAGAGTGCCAATGTTGTCCTATGCTACAGTAACCACAACCAAAGCTCTCATGAACATTGCCAGTGAGCGGTTTCAATGGCCTAAAAGCTTGTAGGCTTTGAAGATACTCTTGAGGTTAGTCGGCTAAAGACCCACTCCTCCTCAGTCTGATAGTGCTGGGATAAATAAAGGGTCCCTCAATGATCCAATTACAATCCCATCTGCAGATAGACCAATGATGATAGCCATAGATCTTTGGAGAGGAGATGCTCCACACAGGTTTACGTGGCTCCCATCCCAAGTGAGGCGGTGGTGGGAGAGCTGGGGCGTATTGACTGGGGTCATGTTCCTGCGATCGCAGCTGCGGTGGCAGAGATACTATGGGGCTCAGTGTGGGGAGATTGTGACTGTGTGTGAAAGATGCATGTTCACAGTTGCACGTCTGCCACAGGCATGATGCCTCCATACTGCTTCTGTGCCGCGTCCATAAACCTCTACATACAGCCTCTCCATTTTGGCCTCTCCATTCTGGCCCCTCCATGCAGCCTCCCCATACAGCCTCTCCATTCTGGCCTCCCTATACAGCCTCTATGCTGCCGCCATGACAGACAGTCCGTTTTAACACCTTTAGTGGCCTGTCGACTCAGAGGCAGAGTAGAGTTGGTGCTCTAAAGATTCCATACTGAACTTTTAGGAACATATCAAGACATGATTCACTAAAACAATAAAAATACATCTGTAAAAAGACAACTAAATGCAGATTAGTGCCCACGCATAGCCTAAGAGAATGCCAAGGTACTGTTTATTTGACTAACAGCTAATATTATTCGCTGAAAGCTTCTTGGCGTTATCACCACACACAGCCTGCCCAGCACTGACGATTAAGTATGTAAAAGAGTTCACACAGTGACAGTTTTGGAAGAATTGTTTACGGACAAGGTAATGGGTAGCAATAATGTGTTCAGATGAAAGAAATCCAACAAAGCTCTCTTGATGATAGTTAAGTCATGTTCAAATGAAGATAGTTGCTGAATCCACTCTGACTCAGCCGTGTGTTGTTTTGCCCCCTCAGTGCCTCTGAGCCTCTTGCACGGCAACACAGCTAGGATTTCAGCAAAGGGTGCTGTCTACCTGCTAGCCCTGTAGTTGCAACTTGCGAGTTTCAGCCCCACATAATGGCCTCCATCAGTTGACTGTGAAGTTGAAATTACTTTTGCATTCTTAATGCGGGGTGACCACCTTCTGGATATTACATTTGCACTGCGTGTCGCATAATGTGCTTAAATCCAAAAAGAAAAATACAAAACTGACGTTGCAGGTTCACACTGGCAGACCCTTGAGGTTTTGACTAGACCAGAGACCTACGCTGGAGATAATCGAGGCTTCGGATGGTTGTCTGAGGTGTGTGTGTCAGGTGATGCTCCTCATTCTAGAACATGGCTCTCTCATTACCGACAGCCACCCCTCCAGACACCCAGCACTGTGCTGGCTCCCTCTCCCCGGGCTCAGATCAGCCCCTCTCACATGCTGACTCGTATGCATACCTTTGACGGTGGCGTGGAACCACAAAACACTGAAATGGACGTGGCACAGACGGGATGCAAAGGAGCAGTAGTTCATCACAGCCCACAGATTCCCTGTCGGGACAGGAGGGACTCACTCTGGCCTAGCCTTGAGCATGTTGCTTTTCTTTTCGCCCCCGAGTGACAAATCTTCCCCACAGTGGCAGTTGGGTTATTTGTTAGGAGAAGGCATTCATTCAGATCTGGGACGGTTAAGATAATGTACCTTGTTTACAAGAACAGCCTGATATAAGAGATGGGGGAAACCATAACATTAAAGTGATAAATAATTGATCCTGATGACAACACTTTGCCCATTAAGAAGTCATTTGTTTCTCTTTTCTCTCCTTGGCTTGTTTGTCTGTCTGCCATGGAGGCATGGCTGTCAATCTGGTTGGCTCAGAGCAAAGAAATGACATGAATAAATCAACAGTAACAGACAATCTGTATTAAGATTAACTTTTGTGTTCATACACAAGTTTTATGATGAATTAAATATGCATGCAACTAAAAGACACTAAAAGCTTTTTGGCAAGAAAAGACTGAGGCCTCCTCATTTAAACCTAATAAATAAATAATATATTTAGTAAAAACTTCAGAATAATGTGTTCACCCTCCCTCCCTGTGCTGTTGCTTACAATATATCACCAAGAAAAACCAAACAGATAAACTCAGCTAAGAGCTACACTGGTAGACTACATGGAAGGGGTATGGATAGAGAAAAGCACCGAAAATGAACTTCAAACAACAGCCATTGTGTCAAACTCATCTGATTTGGCAGTGTAGAGTAGATAAGCCTGGAGCGCAGGATTCACACTCACACTCCCTGATTTCGATGAGAAGTCAGGGCAGCTCATGCTGAAAAGCCATCTGTCTGAAGCGAGTGCCTGCCAAAACTGGAGAGCTTTAAAGATCCTTCAAAATGGAAACAAGTGAATTCCGGGAAGGCTATATAGAGACCAACGCACGGAGGTCGCAGTAATTATGGAGCTAGTCAGACGTGCTGACAAGTCTATGATGTGATTTTAAAAAGCCTTTTTGATTCCATGCTAAGTACGCCAAATTAGCATGTCTGGTCTAGCTTTACATTGACATGCTATGCTCAGTACACTGCAACACATAGGGTTACATGACTACCTGTAGGACCATCTGTGCATGTGTGTGTGCCCACCTATCTTCTTGCAGCGCTCCTCTCCCCGGTTGTGCATGATGATGGGCGAGTAGATAAAGGGGCTAGCAGTGGACATGTTTTGTCCCAGCAGGCCTTTTACTTTGTGGGGGCGCAGGCTGACAGGCAGATTGAGTAGCTTCACTGATCTATTTGGGTGGAAGAAAAGAGAAAGAGGGGGGGGGAGGAAGGAGGGGCGGCAGAGAAAAAGGGTTAGTTTCATCTGGCCGTATCCATTACGGTCCTGAGAGGATGAGATGGATTCTGGCCAGGCCTGAGCCAATCGTATGGCAGAACATAAATCCCCGAGAAGGGGAGGTGGTGGATTGTAGCGATTCCAGTTCATCTATCAGCCGACTCAGTGCTCTGAGGTGAGAGTGGCGCTGGTGGAGCGCTTATCACCTCAGGGTGGCTATGCATCTCAACCTGTTAGCCACCAGGCGTAGACATTAATAAGCATGTTGGATTTCTCTCCAAACACACACACTCGCACTGGGGGAAGTTACAGATGACACACCCTATAACCTGCCCTACTAACGATCCTGACTCTAGGATGAAGGGGAGAGGGGGGAGTGGTTGAGGAGTAGAATGTGGTGGGAAGTGTAACTGGTGCTGCTGAAGCAACAATTCCCCAGGCTAGATATGTGACTCCCCTTTGACATACTGTAAATCATTTTTGTTAGGAAATACGACTAGGAAAATGAATAAGTAATAGGCTGTTTTACACAAATACAAATATTGCCTACAGATATTAAATTCTGTTGGCATGTCAAATATGCAGCTCTCAGGATCCTTTATAAAATCGGGGATTGGAGTCTTGATTTAAATCAATATCCACCATCATGAAAATTACCTGACAAAATTGAGAGAAGACAATGTCTCAACTGCTTTACCGCTCCAATCACAGTGGCACTTAATGCAGTCATCTACATACCTGTGGTGAATGACTACATGGGCCAATCAGAACAAACCGTACAAGAACCTGGCCAACCAGGTCAGACAAAAGCGTTTCCCAGGTCAACCTCTGAACTATTGACCAACAAGCTGACGGCCAGTGTACTGGGACGTACCTGACGATGGGTAGCTTGGTAAAAGGCACCGGGGGAAGCTTGAGTCCATCAGGGAGGGAGATGACCTCCATCCCACCTGGGCACTTGGAGGTGTAGTTCTCCAGACTCTGAGTGACCTCTTTCTTCTCTGTGGACAAAGAGCAGAAGAATGGAAAGAAGAAATGGTTGGAAAGAGAAGCATTAAAAGGGTCAAAAAAGGGTCAAAAAAGGGTCACACTTTCCAGGTCCTTCCTTCCCCACGCCCATACCGTTGACATTTAAACCCTGAAGGGTTAGTACTGGAATGTGACACGAAACTTGCGAGCGCTAATAAGCTTCCACTTAATTCATTGGGCTTCGCCCATCTCCATGCCTCCAGGTGAGAAAGAAACTCAGTTTTACAGCGCGATCAATAAAAATGTTTACGGCCCTGCTGTATCATCACTCTGCCTCGCTGCTTTCCTTGCAAACAAACATGTCTCTTTGAGTTACTCCCCCAGGCTTCAGACCTCGGGCAGGGTTGGGATGACCGAATTCAGTCTCAGGAACAGCCCTTGTTTTTTTCGAAAAAGGACATCCTGGTCCGGACGAGAGCAGCATCCATGAGAGCCATGAGACAGACAGAATGTGGAGCCCGATCCTGACGAGCACCAGGCAAACGTGTCGTCGCGTGAAGGAAGGCTCATGCGTGCCTTCAAAAGTGTTAACATTTACCAGGGGTTTGCGAAAAGGAGGATAACATCGAATACAGGTCAATAGTCAGGAGATGGAAGGGGGGGGCGAAAGTCCTAGAAGTGGGATGAAACGCTTCTGATAAAGAGTAGAGCAAGACGTGGCTTGATAACGTAAGCAGAGCTGGGAATTCATAACTGGCCTATCAACCTTATCTAGCCACATGGATTCGCTGTTGGGGAAACAACAAACAAAAACATATTGCAGATATCTTAACACCCATCTGCATATTTTCTCGACAAAACGACGGTCGCAACAACTTTCTTTCCTTCTACCTTCTCCCTTACCAGTCCAGTCACATACCGCATAAGGGATAGGAAGCGGATGGAGATTCTGCACTCGTTGGCGAACAAACAGACGTACTGTGTGTCGCATACAAAAGTATCAAATGAACAAGAGTTTGTGCGTGTATTGCTCATCAGAACTTTTTAAGGCAACTGTGGTGAAGGGTGTCTGCCCCTTGTGACTGATTTGCAATGATTCCTAAACCAACAAGGAGTAGGATTTTTACTCTGCAAATAAACTAGCCGAAGCAGCACTGCAAAAAAAAAAAAAACTCAAAAAATATTTAAGGACAGCCTTCTGAAGGGCAAGAAGAGTATTGATTCTTATTTAAAGATGATATGCCGTAAACAGGATCTTTCAAGCTCACTGGATTGCACAGGTCTATTTGCCAGGCTTCATTGTATACCCCATGTCCCTCTCCAACTGTTTCTCTCTCAGCAAAGTGGCTTGGCACCTGCTTGCCCTTACCCTGAAGCAGTACCAAGCTATCCAACTCAGTAGGGAATCTTTTTGACTCACTTTCACACTTAGGGAGTTTCAACAGGAGGTTACTAGAGAAAAAGGACAAGTTTCTGTTTACATCACCCTTATAAATTTCAGAGAATTTTTCTGTATCCTCTGAATTAATTGTTGTCCTGTGTTTGCATGCAGATTACCATCAGTGGGTTATAAGTGATCTGAAACATACCACCTGAAAGATTAAACCAGAAGATGTAACTAAATGTAAACAACTAAATACAATAAAAACTAACTTTAGTTTGAGCTCATTATTCCTTAACAAGAAGCTGCTAACGGATAGCCACTGCATATAATCCAGGGATTGCAAATCCAACTAGTAATTTATTGACGAGTAAGGAAAGCAATAACAGCTTCAATGAGGCTCTGATATTTTAAATGCACTCTTGTGTGTTAAACATCTCAGTCTGGATCATGTCTTTGAGTGGCCTCAATAGCATTCTCTAGCAGTATTTTGACGTTCCCCATTTCCAATGCAGCAGACTAGTAGTGTTTGGTAGAGGCCTCCAGTGACTTCTAAATGTTTTAATATCCTTGGTGGTGCCTCACTACTTAGACTCTGAGGACAGAAGAGAGTCGAAGACTTCAAATACATTTTGACAGTGGAACAGACTCAATAAAACATTGGTGAAATGCCGGCAAGTGTCACTGAAGATGAACTGCCCAACTCTGTTTGATGGCCACACTGCTGACAGAGTACACACACATTAATGTCACATCAAATATGAATAGTATATATTTTGGAGGCGGCGGCAACTGAATATGGGGTGGGTGACGGCAGACTTAGGAGTGGGCTGAGGTGATGTAATGTCCATCATGAATGTTGAGTGCTGGCTCTTTTATATAATGGAGGAGGGCAGTAGTCTCAGTCGCTGTGACCACATCTTGTAGATGTATCCATGAAGCGGACTATGTAAAAAGTATAGGCAACACTTTAAAAGGTAGGTACGATTTTTCCAGAATGAAAAGAAAAGTTGTACAGTCCCCTGTAAACATGTAGTGTAAGCTAATGAGGCCCTCTTGAGAGTTGTTTAAAAACACAGACGGTTCAGTGCCAGTGGGATATCGATTTCATATTTTTGCTACTTTCCAGCCAATTAGGTTACAGCAAATATATCCCAGCCTATCGCCATTGGCGAGACGGCCATTCATCTGTCTTATTTTGTGAAACCCTAACCCTGCCAATCAAACACGAGCTGGTGGAAAGCACAGGAGTTTAGACAAAAAATTGGGGAACTGTTTCTCAGAATGTATTTTAGATGCCACATGGCACCTTATATTAACATGTAACTACATACCAATCCCTTAGTAACTAAATTGTAGTTACAGTGAAGCAGCTGTGTAGTAATACTTCATTATGTTTTAGTGGTAAAAGTTACTACACAAGTGAAACTTGGTATGGGGAAATTGGGTTTAGTGGATGTTTTGGACATTGATCTTGTTTTAGTAGCAACATCCAACTGCCTACTTTACCCATTACACATCCCTTTCTTAGAGTTTTGTAATAACCTGTACAGCCAACAATTACTAATGTTTGATGAACCGGAAAACACAACAACAACGCTAACAATAACCGAGCCATCCACCCAATGGCAGGGCCTGGCACGCACTGACTAAAGGTTCTGTCTCCCACAAGTTCATTTGGAAACTTTGAAGGAAGAGTGTGAAGCAAGTGGGAGGACAAAGCAGAGGGAAATACAGGTTTCCTCATTAAAACTGCTTGCTATCGCTGTGGGTAGACAGGGCTTGAGTCAGCCACTGAGCGGTTAGGTGCAAGTTACAGCTCGGAATACACCCATGAAGGGTTGGGGCTGTTTCAAGAGGCAGTTATCCTTGTTTCAACGATAACCACACTCACCACTTACAGTGCCTTTTGTGCTGGCGAGTTGAGAAGAGATGAGAAGAACTTCTTAAAGTGCTTTTAATCTGCTGTCTGGATGTGGAGGTAGTCTTTTTGTGTAGTTGGGAACAGTATGGCAGCAATAGCACTGCTCAACAGGGCCAAACTGATATAATCTCTGCTCACGGTCACAGACAATGGGCTTCAGCTACCACATCAAGGTACCACCATTTTCACAACCATTTCTAAATATAGTTTCAACAAAAATCCTTACATTACGGTCTTTACTCACTCCATACATATCAGGCACAGCAACCCATCACACTCAATCATAGTTTCCTTACAACAACGAACGAGCGAAACATATTGATTACAACCTCGTTTCTCTGAGTCAAGCATACAACATATTCTCCCATCTCTTCTCTCTCATCGCTCACACACCTTTACCCCCTCATTTTTGTCATTTTTCTTTTTCAGTTGAGGCATCACTCTATCTCCTCCCCCTCTCTCCCTCTCTATCTTTATTACACCTCTCCATCCTTCTCAGCGATCCTGAGGCTACATAGTGAAGGAGAACGACAGCATGACACTGCGGTAATTAGCTGTGCCTGATCACCTTCTCATGACCCACAGGCAGTGCAGTTAAGAGCTGTACCCGGTACAGAGGTAGGCTTAAATAAAACATTTGAGGATTACATTTTTTACATTACCAGCAAAGACTTGAAAAAGGTGCTCCCACGAAAAGGTCTTTGAAAGAGGCCATAACCAGAACATCAAAGGCTTTGCCTTTCCTAATGCTGGATTGGCGGCTGACATTAAAACAGTGAATGATGACTAACAGGGTGCTAAAAGGGAAAACTGTAATTGTGAGTTCCAAGAATGTTATTGTGTTTACCTTCAAACACAATTAGGTTGAGGGACAGAATGGTCCTGAGGGGTGCAGGAGCTCGAGTGGGGAGGATTATATTGAAAGTGATCAATCTAAAAGGTTTGACTGTTTCTGTCCATACGAAACGCGACCCTCTCAACTGTCCACACAGCAGCATCCACCTGTGAAACGGAGGCGTGTGCAAATGCAAGTCCACCCCTCCTATAAACGGGGTGCGATGTTTGAGGAAAAACCTCAAACGACGGCGGGTCCCGGGTCCTAGAGAGAGGGCAGTAAGAGGTCCATAAACCCTTTGGCTAACCATTTCTGCACCTGGGCAGAAATGGTTAGCCTTGGCCTCCATTCTCCTCTCTGGTCTCTCTCACACCAGTCAGAGAGCATGGGGAGACACTCTGAACATTGTGAGGCCCCTCCGGGCTCCCCCAGTACCTCACCACATGTCTGTCCAGCAGCCTGCACCCCACATGGTGGCCATGGCTGGGGATTAAAGAACCAGGGTTTTAGCTGGATGGAGCAGGAGTCTGGGAGTGTGTGTGAGGGGGGGGGGGGGGGTCTCTCACAGCTCGGGTGTATGTGTGTGTGTGTGTATGTACCACCTCACACACACGTGCAGAATGCCCAGCGAGGGGCCATGCAGCCCCATGGCATGCTGGGATACAGCAACCTGCAATAACCTCCCACAGCTAGTAACATCACACTGTGGACTTGGGTGTGTGGGGGGGGGGGGGCAACCACAGTTTACGGCAGACGTATTTGCATGCACCATTACACACAGTCTGCAAAAAGCCACTATTCACAACCCAACTCAAGGTGTTTTTGGTGTTGCTTTTTTGGCTTCTCAGGCATTCAGTCTAGCTTATAGAGGAGGTTTTTTTTTTTCTAGTGAATGAGGATGGATGAAGTAAGAACATCACATCGTTTTTGATGCTCCTAACCAGAGAGTCTACAGAGGGCAGGCGTTTTCTCCATTATAATACGTTTCCCTTTTGTATTTTCACCCAGAGATATGAAGGCGGGAAGTGCTACACATATTCCATAAGGGGTAAAACCGAGGAGGCGAGGAAGATGGGAGCATGCCCTGAGAGCAGCAGCAGTCCCTTGCTGACAGTGTTGAATATTTCATGCTGCTGGCTCTCTCACTCCTCTTTCTGCTCCCTCCCTCCCTCTCTCTCTCCCTCTCTCTCCCTCTCTCTCCCTCCCTCCCTTACCCTCCCTCTCTATCCAGAAAAGGATTACAGTACATTGGCCTCCATTGTGTGGTCAGTAGAGCATCTGATGGACTGCTTGGGTGACTACTGAATCTCCTGAGTCCAAGAGGAGATCTGGTCCAACGACACACTCCCAACAGTCCCCACAGCCCAGGCTGACTTGGTTAAGCTTCACCGGCTGTTAAATGCAAAGCATAACAGTGTACTAAGTGAAGCGCAGGACGAGAGAATGGACCTGGATTGAAAGTGAAATCCACCGAATTCAATGAATATGAAGAAACTAGTTTTATATATAAAACAAGTTCAACATTACAGGCAGTGTCTCTCCCTCCTTTGTGAGGGATAACAGGTGGATTGAGGGATTTCTGAAAGGCCCAGCTTGCCAGCGGGTGTCTACGACTGACCTTGGTCAGACAGGAAGTCCAGCATGGTCTGCAGGAGGAAGGACAGGTGGCGGACAGACAGGCCAGGGTTGCCCATACGCCGCGAGGCATACACCAGCTCGTGGAGGAGACGCATCTGCACAGCCGCCCAGCCACAATGGGACCCTGAGAGACAGAGAGAGAGACAGAGACAGAGAGACAGAGACAGAGACAGACAGAGCGAGAGCGAGAGCGAGAGCGAGAGGAGAGAGAGAGACAGAGAGACACAGAGAGACAGAGCAAGAGGAGAGAGAAAGAGAAAAACAAGCACATTTCAACTCACCGATGCAATCACATTTTCATGAAGTGAGTTTGTACACCTGGAATAAGCCACCATTGAGCCACCAATGTTCCATAAATAGACCCGAGCAGGATAAGAACACTTGTGTATCCAGTGGGCCTCCACATGCAATTAAATCACCACATCCTCTCTCCCCTGACATGATATGTTTGTATGTGCTTTTAACGCAGCGTGATCCCCTTTCAGCAACGCGTACTCCACGATTTACACAGCACTGCTACAGCTCTTGGAGTAGCTCCCATCCTTTAAAATGCCAGCCTTCCCATAACAGATCAACGCTTGAGCTGCAGAACCATGGCATTCATTCAGGCAACGCTATTTCCTCTGCAGAGGAATCCACATCCACCAGACATCTTAATGGCATTTTAGCCTGACATACAATGTTATGGAGCGCATGGATGGGTCTGGTTACATAAGAAGGTTGCCAGCCAGCCAGCCAGCCCACCCCCCACCCCCTTACCCTCCCCACAGACCCTCGGTTTCTCTCTCAGCTGTCAGTGTACTTTCACAGAGAGGGAGAAAAATAAAATGAGACTTCTGAGAATCCAGTAAATAAGATACTATTCCCTGAGCAGCAACCATTCAGAGAGGAAATCGTGCCCAAGATGCTTGTCAGCCATCAGCATTTTCTGTACCAAGGATATTATTAATTCGTACTGACTTTCTCTGTCATCTGAAAAACTATTAATGCAAATCCTTCGTAAGCTATTTCTTTTCTGTGCGAAACAGCGCCCACTAAGCAGGCTAAAAATAGAGTGCTTCCACCTGTCTGCCAGTGATTTCTAGTGAAGCCAGTGCTTATCTGGAGGGCAATAATCCAGAGGACACTGTCATATATATATTTTTTTTTTTTTTTTTTTTTCTGGTGCCTGTCGTTTCTCCCCTACAACGAAATGACTTCATCTGTGGTATTTTGCGAGGTGGGATTGAGAGTGTCTGGCAATCCAATTAGCACACCACCAAGATAATGACAGCGGTGCCACCGCCAAGCCATCGCCCCTGTCACGCGCCGGCTGTGTCCGAAGCCATCGTACCTTTTGCACTCTGACTCAAGTGAATTAGTGGGCCCTTTGTAGGACTGGCCGGATGTTACGGTCTTCGCTGTCATTTCAATGTGAACAGTGATGGCATTCCACACAGCAGGATAATGAAATCCCTGAGTCGGGGGTATGTGAAACACTGCAAGGTTGTAGTAATACTGTCTGACAGAACAAAGAGAGAGAGAGAGAGAGAGAGAGAGAGGGGGGGGGGGGGGGGCAAGGGAGATAAAAATAAATAAATAGGGGAATAGAGATGGCCTCTCTCTCTCACTCTCACTCTCACCCTGGTAATTGAGGAGAGTCGTGAAAAGGGCTCCCAGGCCAATTAAAAGCCCATTCACTTCTCAATATCTCAAGCCACTGCCGCCGCTATCGGAATGCGCTATTGAGTCCCATTTTCTCTCTCCCATCCTCCGCCTTCCACAGTTCGATAAACTCACTCCTCTCACCTCTCTCGGAGCACTAGCAATCACCTTGCGCAGCTTTCTCCATCACACCACTAAGGGCTCCCAGGGGAGAAGCAGGGCTTTCTGGAACCCTCTTTCACTGGCCATCATGTACTGAGCAGGAGAGTGGACATCTTACCGTCTTACAGTACAGAGTCCAGCATGCATATCACAAGCCAGGACTCTTTGGTGGTGTTTGGAACAGTGCTCACTGGTTTGCTGTGTTAAGAGCTATTCTGAGGAGTTATTTTTGCATACCGTCTTTTGCCTACCGAATCAATAGTCAACAGGCACTCGGGTGTTAACAAGCACCACTGTTGACTGTGTGTAGGCGTAGGTGAATTGAAAATAGCATTCTAGACAACGCTTGAAAAGCTCCTCTCTGACTACAGAGTACTCAATTTTATTTAATTTTTTACCTTGAAAAATCTTTTACGTTCCTCCATTGACGGATCCACCTGGCAAAAGTGGACTGGGAGGGTCAACAGTGCCCTTGTGAAAACTCTCCTCAAGTGTGTCCTCTGAACGAGCATCACAAGGAGAAATATGGATGACCTCGAGCCTTTGTATTCCCTGGGAAGGGCTTCTTTTGTTTCCAAACCCCTCTAAGATGAGTGGGTGCGTGAGGTGAAGGTTGAGAGTCGGCAGTACAGAGAAGCTTATCACGAGGACCCCGCTACAGCAAACCTGAGAGCCTATCAAAGACCTGGGTCAGGTCTCAATTGTGTCTCTCTGTGAAAACAAAGTGGCGCACGGATAGCATATTACCCCCGACGATACCCATCGTCAAAGGATGATACTTTAAGTAAAGCATGGGCAGAGCCATGCTTTACAGAGATATGTGTTGTCTCTGTGTATTGACATTGGGATCGTGTGTGTCAGAGAGAGAGACATAGAGAGAGAGATAGAGAAGACGGCGCATTCATGAGCAACGTGCCCCATCTCCATCCACATTGCACACGCATTTCCAAGCCGTCAGTCACACACACGTTGGGCTTTTTGGGGAAAGCTTGCCCGCCATGCTGGGGCGCGGCGGCGCCTCCTCCGGGTACCCACCCCTGCTGAAGTCCTTAGGGTCGAGGGAGAGGCTGTAACCCGGCAGGGTCTCCAGCAGCAGCTTGTAGCAGGCCCTCCAGCCCGGCTCGGGGATGGTGGGCGCCACACACTGCATGGCGGCCACGCGCTTGAAGAAGGCCGACTTGCGGTGGAAGCCGATCAAGTTGTAGAGCTCGGACAGGATGCTGTAGCGCTGGATCTTCTCCTCCTCGGACAGCTACGGACACACAGAGGGAGCCTCGTGAGACGCACACACTCGTGAGCGGCACATTCGAGTTTGGGAAACGTTCTCCCGCTCTTACGGAAGGAACATTTCCTCGATAGCGAGGCCTCGAGGATGTTAAGGGGCAGCTGCTGAACTGTGAAATTTGATTAAATGCTTTTTGGGCACTTTGGTCAGTGTCTTATTTTGGTTGAGGTTGGCTTGAGAGGCTCTGTTGGGATTCTTGTAAAAGAAAGCTTTCCTGGAAAGGCGGTGAGAATAATGCGACACAGCACAGCACAGCGAGCAGGGACAGGGGCTTGCGTAACTGGGACTCTCTTATCGAGACAGACGCCTACATGTTGTCCTCGCTGTCGAGCCTCAAAATAGTCCTGTTTGTCAGTTTCCAGGCTGGCAGTCCAGTGAATACGCATTAAAGCTCTGGTGGTGCAGACCAAATCCCAGGGATGTTGGCTAAGATGGGGGGCTGTCATGGGGGTTTGTCTTACCTGGCCCAGGTTGATGTAGACGGCGTTCTGGAGGAACTCTGAGGCCTCCATAGCCCTCTTCTGAATGGCCAGCACCCGGACCGCCTTGACACAGGCCTCCAGCTCGATGACGCCTGCGTTCTTGTACTGGGGGCGGGCAGACAACGACAGCAGAGGAGTCACGGCCCAGCTCAGCACGGCAATAATGAAAAAATGAATAATCAATGAGGGCTACCGTGAGTCCTCCGGGCGTAATCGAAAGGAATGTTTTCCCATCATCATAAGACAAAAGCTCATCAGTCACCACCCGCATTACGGGACTTGCACAGTGAGCCGTGAGTCTGCGGCCCCAAACCACCACTGTGACCCTCTGAGCTCGCCCACTAACCAGTCTGTCTCTCTTGACATTTCAAATCAGTGCCTGAACAGGAGATCTGATGAGGAGCAAACCTGAGGCAGAACTGCAAAGACATCCACAGAGTTTTTTTCTTTTCTTTTCTATCCGGAACTGCCCACCCCCTTCTCCCTCCCCCCTCCCCCCCTCCTCCCTCCTCCCTCAACCCCATAGTCGCCTTATTAAAATTCAATTAACGTCGGAATAGGCCAGTGTCGAGATGTTATTTAATTTTGGATGTAGCAGTAACAGGTAAAGGGGCCAGGGAAGGTCAGTGCAAAAAGGCAATTATAATAATGGAGATAAAGCACAGCGCTGCCTCTGAATGGTGTATTAAGATAGTGTGCTTGTTTAACTTTCCCATAGCATTACGGCTACCTTGATAAATGTTAGAGGAGCTATATTTTAATAGAGACATGAAGACAATAGCAATGAGTCTCTTTGAAAGTGATAAGTCCACCAAGGCGTACGATTATAATGTGTATGCACTACAATATGGGAAGCATAGATTTAAGACCAAGAGTTCATGTCGTATATAGTGAGAACATTTCCGAACCGGTTCAAACTGTCGTCGCCTTTTGACTGCAATCAAACCCATTCAACTGCAGTCAGCATTTGCTGGTTTGTTTACAGCCTGGGTGCACACACACACACACACCTATTGTCCCTCAAAGACTGAGACATCATGGATACCAGACTAATCCCTGACCCCTGGCGGTTATGAGCATCATTTCCCACCATATAGAGAATCACCTGCATAAACTGCAGTTACGTAATGCTTTCGAAATAAATGAATTTCACATTTCAGGGACAGTGTGTCGGTTTGAGACTCAAGTCGAGTGCATCTGCATAGTGTGGCATGACAGGCTCGAGCTGAATACCTTGCCATAGTAGGAAATGGCCTCCTTGTATTTCTCTATGATGTCCTCTGGGCTTAGACAGTTCTTGGCACGGCCGATCTCAGTGCTGGTGTCTGCACTGATCCCATTGGCTGTGAGGGCACCTGTACTCCAGTAGATAGAAAGTCATGAACAACGAGATCAAACACCTTACAACCAGACTGTTCCGTGCCAGACCCATCCACCAATCAACTGCTCTGCTGCAGACAGTCGCAAAAAACGAGGGGGAGGAGGGAGGGGGGAAGATGGGGGACCAGATGAAAAGAGGTCCATTCTCAGCGTGAATCAGCGGCTTGCTACCTCAAACATCAAACAACAATCACTACGGAGGACCACATGCACAAAAAGTGATCAACCGGGATCAACATTCAGACAGTCCACAAGGACAGCTTGAGTTCAGTCAGCGGGCGGTTGTGAAGGGAGCGTGCTCACTAGCTTCACTAAGTCTGCCATGGCTGCCGTGCTCTGGTCAAGCTCAGCATCAGGCGGCTCCAGGCCAGGGCACATAGGGGGACTGCGTTTAGTGTAAGATCCTCCTCCAGGTCATTTAAGGAGAGGTGACTTCAAATGAAAGGGCAAACTCTGGAATGGCGCACACATTTCAAGAGGAACAGAAGCTGGCAAAGAAATCGTGTATTTTTAAAAGGCCATCCAATTTTTGTTGGCGCTAATCAATTGTTGTCAAGTTAACAGGGACAGTGACCCAGGATAAGTTAGTACATTTGGTAATTGTGATCAAAATTGCATTCTGGGTCATTTCTATTCATACAAATTACAAATAAAGCTTGATTTGGTTAGATTATTATTCGACCATTCTGATCAGAATATAAATTCCGATTGAGAGTGCATTGCCTGGCAACAGTCGGGTCCATGGCAACAACGTGATACTGTCACTCTGATGACACCAGGTGAATAACGTGAGGCTGTGTTACGTCATTGTAGCGAGGATTACATTACACCGACATCTCTCTTTTAAACAAGCAATTGACAAAAACATTTCTAAAACATTTTGCTAAACATTTTCTCTGAGAGAAAAAGGACTCGACTTCCCTATCACTGCCCAATTACAAATGTGTGGTCAATGAGTCATAATGAGAAAAAGGACACGCTGTATCTGTTTTTCTGCATTGTAAAACTAAAAGGCTGAAGTAGCATCCATACAGCATTGAGTGCCTGCTGTATATTCCCATAGCAACACTGCCACCTTGTGGTGACTTATCTTTGCTCCTTAACATTGTAATGGAGGATCAACTATAGTTACCAGGATACATATGAAGCACCCAAGCTTGCCAACTGTAAAATGGAACCATAAAGAAGGTGCTGAAAAAGCCCTAGGGGACGAACATCATCAACTGATCATTTCAGATTACAGCTGTGTATTGCAATTGTCAGGCTCATGATTTTTTGGATCCTAATCCCTGACCTAACAGAATAATTTGTGAAATTACTACACAGGTTAACCCTGCAGTGAGGGGGGTGTGGGGGGGGGGGGGGGGGGGGGTAGGGGGTGAAGGGAATTTCGTAGCAAAAATCAAAAGAATCAAATAGTGCAGATAGAGTGGAATGTAATACCAATCAAACCCACAACAAAAACATATACTGACACACACACACACACACAGACAGGGCATATGAGCGCATGGAGGGCTACAAGCAAAAGGGGGTGGATGACTACAGCTACACCGGTTAGTGTGGCATACCCTACCTGGGTCAATGAGAACCTCCTGTGCCCCTACAGACAGACAGACAGACAGAGAGAGAGAGTGCAGGTTCACTCCATGACACATGGTGCACTTCATCAAAGCAGTGTTAGTTCAAGTCCTGACTCTGCTTTCTTAGAGCCATGCTATGCCTGAGGGCTTCCAGACAGACCATGACTGGATTCTACCCAGCTTCTATCTGAACTAGGAATTATGTTTAGCTGAACTACAGGAACAGAACTGAAGCAGTTGGGACCTTCACAACTTTGGGAAAGACATGCAGCATGTTAATTATCTTAAAGGAGGAGATTACATATGTATTTCCGGTTCAAACTTAACTGCCAATAAAGCCAACATTTTCATAAAATTAAGTCAATAATATATGTCACTGTTGTGTGTATCTATGAGTTAAGGAAAAGTGTGATTTGAATAAACATGTTAATTACTGAGTAAAGAAATATGTTATTTGTATTAAATATTGAAGAAGGGTTAGATCAGGGGTGTTCAATCCTGGTCCTTGAGAGCCCCTGTCCTGCATGTTTTAGATGATGAATGAATGGGAGGTTATCAAGCTCTGTGGAAGCCGGGTCATGACCATTCATTTGAATCAGGTGTGCTGGAGCAGGGAAACATGTAAAACATGCAGGACAGGGGGTCTCGCGGACCAGGATTGAACACCCCTGGGTTAGGTTGTTGGGGTAAAACAGGGTATTCTGTCAGTTGGTGATGATGTCCTGTTGAGCCAAAGCAAGAAGCTGCAGGGCTGAGCAAAGCACCGCAAAGTGGGAGTTGCTGGTTTGGGCCACACAACAAGCCGGGACATTTCCTCTCACTCCAATTGCCATTCAACTGCGCCTCATCCTCCAGACATGGGGGCATCTCACAGAGTCCCAGGCTGACGGCACACCCAGGGCCGTCGCAGGCTCCGAGACAGAACAGCTTACCTGGCCGGTGTCTCTTCCCAGCATCCGCAGGCTGGGAGATGCTGGGTTTGCGTCCGGCGGCCTTGCCTGCAGTGCCCCCTGGGTAGTGGAATATGACTGAGGCCGAACACAATCCCTCCAAAGCAGCTGGAGACAAGACACAGTTGGCATCCGACGGTCAGTGACGTCACCCTGGCGTTAACTTAACAGGTTGATGACCAACACATGACATTGCATACAGGAGTGTTCCTATGTGTCTGTGTAGATGAAAAACCCAACCCTGGGAGGTAGCTAGTCATTTCAACAGAGCACGCTGCAGTCTGAGGCGTCGGTTTGAGAGAAAGACGACTTGGTCTCTTCTCAGGCTTACCCCCCAGCCAAAGGAAGTCGTTGACGGAGCGCAGGAGCTCCACGGCCATGTGGTAGTGGACCAGGGCGTCCTGCAACATGCCCGCCTGCAGACAAAGGTCGCCCACGTGCTTCCTCATCCGACCCTGGCAGCGCTTCTTATAGTGCCTGAGGAAGGGGAGGAAGAGGAGGAGGAAGGCCTTGTCAAATGCACACTAACACATCCCAGCACACTGACAAGGATGGGTGGCAACCTTACGCCCAAACTCATTGTAATGACTTGGTATTAGACAGCATAAGAGGAAGCCTTGTGGGCTGTGCTGGATAGCTAATGATATATATATATTATTTTTTTACTTCTTGCACAGCAGTTGCGTGACAATTACTTTCATTCTGGATGGTTCCGCAAAAACGTGTTTCTCTTACTCCTGTTCTCATATTTCATCTTACCGGGGTATCATTTGGTAGAGGTCTGTGAAGGAGACTCGCTGTTGAAGTAATTCTGTCAGTTAAAAGGGGGTGTATGTGGGGCTGGATAAGATAGCACGAGCAAAAGGAGAATAAAACAACAAATAAGACTGAATCTATCTACCCTAATTTAAATGTTTGAAGTCTTGCACATAAATATTAAGGAAAAGGACAAAATCAACACAACAAAGAATAGGGGGCCAATTGTGCAAGACCTCTGACGTGTCTGACTGGGACTGGGAGTAGACTGGGAAGGTTAAGAGCAAACATGAACTGAATCAGACTTTGACATCAAACCTGCAGAACAGTGGAATATGATCGTGTCAAAGTAGTAATGTAGGAACTTAATTCCCTTTTCTTGAATTTCCGTTGGGATCAATAAATTGAATTCGAACAGTACAGGAACTAGATAGCTCCAAAAACATTCCAGATGATCTGACAGATAACGTATTAAATGGCCTCGTGCAACTTGTGTTTTTCGCGAATAAGTGCAAAGAAGCCAAGCTCGAGGTCGATGCGTCCCTCCATGAATCCCGCGAGATTCATGTCGCACAACAGCGTGTTGCTACAGCTGGGCTACGTCGAGCTCAAGGAACACTTAACCTTCCCATGCGGCGAGGGTCTAGCCCTCGCTGCTTTCTTTGTCAGGCGCTCAGCAGATCCAAACCTCAGCTCCTCCTCCGTCCCCTTCGCCCTCGCCTTGTAGGAGGAGGAGGGATGGGTTTGGTGTTCAGCTGTGAACCCATGCATGAGAGCACTGACAGAGCGGGGGGGCGTCTTGGTGGTGGGGCAGGGCTTAAGCTGATGGGGCTGGGATGGCTTAATAAGCTGTGTGTCTAACGGCTCACCTTTTCACACCCAACAATAAACTCACAGGACAGTATGAAAGAAAGAAACAAAGAGAAAGACAAATAAACGAGGATAAACAACGAAACGGAAAGAAGCAAAAATCAAAAGAGATTTGTCATGGAGGAAGACACGAAGGTTGCCCTTAGCAACATTGTATGAGCATAATGACAAAAACAACACAACAAATCTCATCCACCCCAATAAAACATGGTCTGGTTAATATCCATCAAACAATAATCCTGTGTAGCTCATTTGGAATTTGGCAGCATTCCCAAACTCCCTTCAATTCGGTTGTAAAAGAAAACCACTCACCTGCTATCAGTGTCTAGACCCACAAAGTCTTTCTTCTCAAAAGGAACACAGAGCAGTGGTATCTTGTCTCCAGACTTGTCAGTGGCCCGGTCCAACCTCTTGGACTCCAGCACAATGAAGATAGACTGCACAAAGTCCTCCACCCTCTTTTCCACATCGGGGCACTCGTCGTAGCTGGAGTAGAAAGCCACATCTGTGCGCTGCTGCTCGGCAATCTCTCCCTGGAGCCCGAACACTAGCAGGCGCGAGTCGTAGAGCGTTGAGCCAAACACCTCCTTCTGTGCATGGAAGCGGTCCGACGTCTGAGGCCACTCCTTGGCTGATGCGCAGGTGGTCACGGCAATGAGGCCTACCACCTTGCGGTGGGTCTGGAAGTCGCCCCACTCGTTGTTCTCTGGCAGGTAGTGGTGGCGGTAGCGGACGTAGAGCAGGCGCTGGGAGTCCCGGATGCTCACCTGGCTCGTGCTGGCGATGCGCTTGTAGATATTGAAGAACTGGTCCTCTGGCACGATGCCAACGGGCTGGACCACCACTAAAACCGTCTGGTGGTCCTCCGCACACTGCATGTAGTCTGGGACACTCATGTCTTCATGAGGCTGTAAATATAAAATTTGCATTAAATGTTTCAAACCTAATCTGCGAGCCTACGCGGAATCGTTAATAAATGAATCGACAGTAGAGAAGAAACCATATATTTCCATATGGTGCTTTTAATACAAATAACTCTAATCTATAATTATACTATGCCTATACTACAATTATGTTATAATCTAAATATCTAAAAAGGTCGTAAACTTCGCCAGGCTTCTGTTTTCCTTCGACAACGAAAGGTCGAGCATGACAGCATTCTGTGAAGTTAAAATCTGAATGATGTCTGCGAATCACACACTAGTAGTGACGCGCCTTTCATTCATAAAACACAGGCTTAACAAATGACACCAAGAGAGCTTGACAATTGCAAAGTTAATTTGAACTCACATGTTTTGTTTATCGCCCTAAAAACAAATGCTTTAAATAAAACTACAAAAGCCTTCGGGCATAGCATAACAAGAGCAAGCCGATATAGTTACATGCTAAAAACATTAGCTAGATGCAGCTAGTCTACGTAGCTATTGTTAGCCTTCATATTTGGAAGCAGAAGACAACATCTACGGACCTGCCAACATTAAATCTGTTGACATGAAATACAATATTTGTTGCCAATTTATGTTACCTTCACAGGAGCAATAACGCAAGAATGCTTGCTGTAAGAAAAGGCTGTCAATTATTTAGTAGAAGTGACAGTTCTTTCCTTCTTTCCAGGCCTCCTTCCTCTACACTTTAAGAGTTGACAAAGCTAGGAGCCCGCTCACTACTGCCACTGCCAAAACGAGCGGCGGCAAAGCACACTACCACCAACCACTCACTTCAGACAACATTTAGTGCCATTAGTCTATGGTGCCACCTATTAGGTGACAACATAAAATCAGTTTTGAGACAAACACGTCATGCCCAACATGTAACAGTGCTTATACCTTTATTGTTACCACTGAAGATTATTTTCAATGAGTACCCTAGTTCATCAGATGTGGTGAGAAAAAACTCAAAGTGTGCTCATTAAAAAGCGGGTGCAGACACAGGCTCCTGTCACATTCCTCAGTAAGATGTTGACAGCAATGGAGAGGGAAATTCAGTAGCCATGTCTTGAGACTTCAGTAATGTTTGTCACATAGTCAGATTAGTGCATGTATTATGTATATCTGTGCTTTCTTTCAGTTTCCTACAACATGTTCTTCTTCATTATCCCATTGCCATGTTTAATTGAGAGGCTCTCCACACAAAATATTTTGTTCATTAATTTTATTTGATCCATAAATCACTTTTCACAATCTTCTTGGAAGACAACGGCATATCATCCTTATTTTTCATTTTTTGGCCAAAGAGGCATTGGTCCAAACGCAAAGCAGAAGCTCAAAGAGAGACATGGAATGTCCAAAAATAATGTTGATATGAGTCTCTTACACATCAATAACAGGCAAAACGTCTACTACCATTAACCGACAATACAGTGCACAAACATTGTCTGTGAAGGGTGCCATCGCTGAGTAGAGATATTCAGATATATTACACATGAAACTAGTGACTGGATAATATACTAGCTGTGATTAAGACCAAATATATACTTAATAAACCCTGGGGTGAAATGGGTTTTAAAGACAACAAAAATATATGGGTTAGGTGCAGAGATGCATACTATACATGAAAGCAAGAATTCATTTTGTGCAACTATCAATACAGCAAAAACCATTTAGAACAGAGCAGACACAAAACCATCAGAGGTGAAGCCTTCGTTCTTCCCATGTGGTGTTAGTTAAAGCTGAGATTGCATCAATTCAATACAAAACACTGTCTCTAACCCACTCAGAGGTGCGCTACAATAGTGATAACAGTGTCGTATTTATGAGAAGAAAGCAGGTTGCACGGTCACTGCATCTTCACATGGTGACAAGTATCGTAGATATAACATTGCTGAAATAGGACCTGAATAGCCATACAATGTACCTTGTACCATCTCACTCAGTATCAAAGCCCAAAATTGAGAGCCAAATCATTTGTGATATCATATTTGATATCTAAGACATTAAAGCAGCCACTGTGTTTGTAAGTTAGTAAGACTATGTTCAGATAACCAGCAATATGCACCTTCGAAACATATTCTCACAGTTATTAATTGGCACCATGTATTTAACTATGAAATGATGACTAGAATACTGTAGTTTAAATTATAGCCTGCAATTCATTTAAATGTTAGGATATAAGTTAAATGAAATGTTTAAATGTTAATTTGTAATACTAGTATGCACCTTCATAGTTCTGTCAATTACAAACATGAATTCTGACAACATGGAAATCTGAGGGCCAGAAAAACAACTCAGTAATTAAGATTGGGGATGACCAAACACTGTTTGTTTGGTCTAGGGAAGATCATGAAGATCCTTAGTGAATGTTAGCCTCTGGATTATCGTAATCTTCAGTGATCATGTGGTCACAACCTAGATAACTTGACCTAATTATCTTGTGTCTAGGCACTCCATTGATCTCAACCGGACTAAAACGCATTAGTGACAGTCACACAGGAATTGACCAATAAGGGAAGAGTGGAAAGGAAATAAAAGAGAAAAAGCTTACAAAACATTAACAATCATATTAACAGTGGTTAGGTTAGAGTCCAATGGTACTGTTTCAGGGTGCAGATCAGTGTGTGCCTTCTGATTGGTTGGTTGTATGTATTTGGCATTCATCATGGCATTGAGACAAAGATGGGTGGGCACCGCCAGCGGGCAAAAGGTTTTTCACGGGCCTCCCTTGGGGTATGAGAGTGGGGTGGGTGGGGGGATAAGACAGGGTACAGGGGTTTAAGAGGCATTCATGCCATCTTCAGAAACTGTTCCACTGTGTCTTCCTCCACTGCCTCTGAAAACATCTCATGGTTCTGAAGAGGAAACAAAAATGCATCCATATTGTACACTTTTTTAGCACAAATCACAGAAATCTCTAGAATTTTCTTATGGAACAATAAAGAAATTGAATTCAACTGAAAAAGCATTTCAGAACAGTGAAGCAGCTTTTACAAGTCAGTCTTCCTCACCCCACAGTACTGGTCTCCGTTGAAGATTTGAGGTGGAACAGCAGTGGGGTTTCCCGCCTTGCTCCTCATCTCGTCTCGTACCTCCCCTCCCACTGAGATGTCGATGAGCTCATACTGGATGCTTTTGCTGTCCAGGATTCGCATCACCTCCGCCTGCTGGGATTTCACCTATATACACACAAACATGGAGTTTTTGCTTTGTGAAAATCAATGGGGTATCAATTTATGAATATAAACCACTGATTTAGTTAACAATAAGGCAACATTGGGGGTAGGTGGTGAGGTCCACTTTGCCTTTAAATGCTAAGGAGCTTATCTATTGTGGTTGATGATTAATAGGGCAGTGCTATCTGTTGGTGCCCCATTGAGGAAGCTGGGAGGGGATTTTTGCTATGCAACCACGCCTAGCCTATGCTCCAACTGCAGCCTGGCATATGTTGGGCAATGTACTCATACAATCTTACAAAAACGCTGAAAGTAGAGTCGAAATGCATATTCAAATGTCCACATTGTTTCAATGCCTGGATCACCGTTTATTCGAGGGTATTTTGATTTGTTTGTTTATTCAAGCAGATCAGGATTTTATGAAGTCATATGACTAGGCTACTTATGACTGTATCATGCCTCATCTATTTCTATCCAATCAGAAATGACTAAACACTGCAAGTAGTAAAATTCCTCTGTAATTAATAGCAGATGTAGGGGCCTGCCCTAAAAATCTACATTTGTGGAAACAGTCCGGTTGGACGGTAACGGTGGTAAATTCATTCGAGTGCCGAAACTCCAATGACTGTACAGTATTTTGGCTGGTTGTTTCTTCTTCCTGTTTCAACACCTTATGAGCCACCGTACAGGTATATGATGCCCATGATGTTAAAGCCAGTAGGCTACAGTGTCTATAATATTAAGATAGCATTTCAACCATCCATGTTCTACGGTAGGCTATATTGGTTTAGACAATCTCCACCCAAATTCCAATGAGACAGAGGGTTAAAGCACAACTGTTACCAAAACACTTCCGTTTTTCAATGCGGATGTAGCTATTCCCTTTGTTCAGTAACTCTCCAAAAACTCGTTTATGCCTATATTCCAAATTAAGACACAATATTTGGGATAAATACCATTAAAAACACGTCCAGACCATATATGTTCAGGTGGTGTGTATAGCTATTGGCAGACCATTGGGTGTGTCTGTTACAGAGACTAAATCATATCCGTATCCGTATTGCCTTGGTTAATCCTAGTTTATCAAAAAGTAAATGTATTGAGATCTTACCTCCCTGGATGCCGTGACGGTTGTATAATACAATTTGATGCCCATGATCGCAATTCTCAAAATCCTTTTGTGTATCTCGGTGAACAGTTCACTTGTCGTACAATCCCCTTTCGCCCGCGCCTGCAAAGCCTGTATTCGCTGTGTAGTTTAAAGGGACCGTACACAATTTAATTGATAATGGCTATCCCGTGTTACACAAATTTCTTACAAATAGCCTACCATTTTCTGCAAAAACTGTTTTAGTTTTGATTTGCCACAGTTAGCAATAGGCGTACTATTTTTGAAATAAATAATAAAATAAGAGTGTTCCCTGTGTGACCAACACATGTAGGTCTGTACACTGCAACATACATGAAGGGGTTAACAGCTCAGACAATCATTTTCCATTTAACTGACTATTACGGAAAGAGATTCAACTTATTTTGTGTAAATGCCATGAATGGCTGGAAATGTATGTGTCCTGACAACCAGTTGTCATTCTAGCTGTGTCAATGACTTGCAATTCATCAATGCTTGCAATATTTGTATGAGATTGTAAACTAATAGGAGCTGTACATTTAGTGCAACCCAAAAGTACTGCTACACTAACGTAATATTGAGATCAATTAACAATAAATATCTTACCATATACTCTCAATTGCCTTACTATCAAGTAATGTATGCATGTTACTAGGCGATATTGGTATGTTTAACTGGCATGATATATATATCAACAAATACACAGGCTGTTGCCTACCATCATGAACTGGGCAGTTGGGAATGTGGGAGGAAGTCCAAGATCTTTTCTCTGCTGAATCAGGTATTTCCACAAATCTGAGCTGTGTGGGCAGAGACAAAAATCACTGAACCATTCAGAAAAGAAAGATCTAAGATGGAGTCTAAACACTAGTCCAGTCTTGTCAACATATGTCTTTGGAGGCCTACCAGTATATCATACTGTTAGCCTTTTCAAAGAGCAATGTTATCCATCTCCCTAGATGAAGAGTAAGGGAATATGTCTGATTGCATCATGTTTCAGTCATAAAGATCAAATTTAACAAACGCTGATTTGCCAACTCCTGTTAAAAGTTAAGTACATTATAATGTATTTAGTGTTAGTCACAGAATGTATGAACTTTTGTTAGCCAGTGTCATTTGGTTTTATATTTCCACAAGGGGGCAGAAGGTAACTACTTTCCATTTCATTGGCTGTGGGAAAATAACTTTTTTCTTTTGCAAAAAGCACAGACTACAAGGATGGTATGCTGTGTCTGAAATAACAACAACCTTAACATTTTAAGAAGAAAGTGATAGACGGTGAAAAACAATGCATTGAATCTGTTGAGGGCTTCAAGTACTTTTTATTAACATTCTACAAGGTGCAAAGTAGTAAAAAGTGAATGCCCATTTGTAATTCATTTTTACAAAAGCTTCCAACACTGGACCTTTGTGAAGATTCATGTTTTAACTGTCATTTTGAAACCATCAACACCATATGACATTCAATGGAGATAAGACATTCATGGCAGAATACCAGTAAATATGCAAATAGGGTGATTGAAGCCAGTGACAAATACTACTGTGAATATTTTGGACTAGTAAAGAGACTTGCTGAACCTCACTCTTTTATTAAATCCCCCTGGCAGAACTGATGTTTAATTAGAGGTCACCATGGAGACCTCCAACCAAGAGCCAATCAGAATCTGTCTCTACTGTGGCATACGTCAGAGCACTGTGCAAAAGCAGGCAAATAAGAGAAGGAGAATCAGGAAAAGCTCAATAGACGGCTCTGGCCTTACTAACCCAGGGTTAAGTAGAAACACAACAGTTGTCCAAGCATCAATTTTCCCAAGTACCAAAATACTTTAACACGTTTTTTTTAAAACCTGTGAACATATTATATAAAAGTTAGCATATTCGTAGATCAGCATACACAAGTTTATCCAGAATCAAAAAACAATGGAATTACATATTTTTTCTCAATATTAATTGTGTAAACTCGTTCTGCAGAGACAAATACATCCATTACAAACTCTATAAAAAAACACCCATGGTAGATAACAACAATACATAGGCAGGTGAACTGGCTTACAGTATTGACGCAAACATACAGTATATCATAGTCTAATGCGTTGACATAAAAGTGATACAGTGCACAAAGAGCAGCCTACATTAAAAAATAAAGGCACTAAATAAGAGTCATTCGTCCTCTTAAATGCAATGTTGTTAGATGATCGGCTTTCTCAAATGTAAATATCTCAAAAGGCACAAAAGAAGGTACTCCAGCATTAATACAGTGGCTATACTGACACGATATACATGTATATAAAATGTGTGTAAGGGTCATGGGTAAAGTAACTTTAGGTTGGTAAAGTTTGTAATACTGCAGCTGTTGTCTAACACACAATTAGCTCCCTTTCCAGAATGATTTTTTCTGTCCCTTAAGCTTACATACACCTTCTCCCATAGTTGTGGAAACTCCACTTTAAAATCACAATCACCCTTTTAGCAGTCATGAATACACTCCATACTCAGTCTTAAACACTAAATATTAGGTTCATGTCCTAAATTGACACACATTTGATTACAATAATCGCAAGATTCATTACCAAATCCCTTAGTTCAAAGTTGACAACTGTGTAGAGATAGACAGACATTTCGTTGTAGGTTAAAGTTTAGCAGAATCCAGCAGGGCAAAGTGTACTTTATGTACATAAATGTATCCTTTATCCTTTATTTGGATTTGGCACAATCATTCAGCAGCTGTCTAACCTTCCTGAACATGAATGCAGCTATGAAGGCACACGATACTAAGGTTGCTACATACAACGCTACAAAAAAGGCAGCCTCACCAGCTCTGTGCAGGTGCACATACAGTGTACGGCGGGCCACGTAGTCAAGGTAGGAAGCCTGGATCTGGCACAAGGTGCAGAGGAGAAGAAACACATGGAACAACTGGTGGCCCTGTCCCAAAAAGTCACAGTGTCCTGGAAACCAGCGCTCAGGCAGTGGTTGGGTGAAGAAGAAAGCGCTGGAGAGGAAGAAGGCAACTTGACCGAAGTGGAAGATCAGAGAAGAATCTTTGAAGCCATTGGCTGTGGGCCAGAAGAGGAGGCGATGAAACACTGGGCTGGTGTCCCACATATAGGCCACTGAAGATGGTATCACCTGGCTCACCTTGCGGACCCAGGGTGGGAGGCTGTGGTTGCGGTATTTCCCATAGCAGCAGCCAAGGCATGAGAGGCAGCAGAGAAGGCAGGCAGTAGGCATGAAGAATCCCTGTACACAGCCATGCCAGTCCTCCTCTACAGCATAGTAAAAGTGCACCACAGCACTGCCGTACTGGTACTGGGCCACTCCCACATAGTCCAGGTAGAAAAACATGTAGTGACTAAGCTCAGACTTGCCTGCCAGTAGGTGGGCCACAGCACTGCTTAGGGTGTAGGACAGAGAGGACTGAAGGAGGATGAGGAGAGGCCAAGCATGGGGGTCCCTGACAAAGTCCACAGTCTCAGCCAGCTGGGCCCACTTGACCAGGATCAACAGTGCCCCCAGCAGGTGAGTCCACACGTTGACTGTCTCGTTGTGCCACTGGAAGAGGGAAAAGAAGTAGTAGCGCCAGCCTTGATGAAGAGGTCGGTAGCCAGAATAGATGTAGCGCTCTCTGAAGAAGCAGGGAACCTCACTGTCCCTCAGGGTGGCTGGCATGGAGGGTGCAGCTGTACTGAGCATCTCAGGCACCTGCCTGACCTGTTGAATGCTGATAAAAAGACGGCCAATTCTCTCCATGACAATTGTTGCCATATAGGATTGTAGACTTAAATGGACAGGCAACTAAAGGAAAGAGGAAAAAACATGCAAATGAATCACTTTACCCATACTCGTGCAATAACAAAGCATGAAATAATGTTGATCGATGTTGATAACCAAAACAGCAAAATGGTGCATGCATCCATATGTTTGTCTTTTCAAAGTTTCATAAGATGAGGTATAACATTACCACGGTAGGCTTTCAACTTTTCATTTCCTTAACTCTTTATAAGACCACCTTATTTAGTGACTGCTTTAGAATATAAGAAACATTCTCAAACAGAAAGTCAAATCAGAATGCAGGCCAATTTTATCGTCCCATTTCAACAAAGTGTCTCATTGCAGTCCAACTATAACAAGTGATTGTTGCTTCCTGTTGCGATTGACAAATACATTGGCATGCACACAGTTATTATATTTCCACTTGTTAGTATCAATATAACACAAATATTATTCAAATTAATGCACAAATGTGGTTTAGCGACTGGAGGCAGAAACAGGTTCGATTTATTTGGAATCTCCTGCCAGGTGCCAAGACTCACACTCGCATGTGCAACAATATTTCAATAGGACTTTGAAAACTTTAGATAGTTAAATAATGATAATTCAACTTTTATTTAAAGTTCGTTTTAGCCCGACAACAGCCAAAGATAAGGTAGCCTAAACAATATGGTGAAAGTTACCAAATGGCTGTTGAGTTGACTGACCGGGCACCCCCGTCGGATATCTCACCTTAGGATTTTAACTAGTCTTCGTTATCCCCTTCGAAAATACTCTGAGCACACCTTTTCCACTGGCTGCAGCTTCCACGGGCACTATTCTGAAAGGCAAAGGTGGTGTCGCCAGTATGCTCGATAATACATCCAATGACGTTCGGTAGAGCAGACTCAGTAGACTTGTTGCCTGCTGTAGAGATGAAGGAAACTCTTCCTGAAAGCACAGCGAACTCGATAACGTAAACTTTTTGGTTATCTTCTTTTTCTGTTTGAACGTATAGTATTAAATACATTAAGTGTGTAGGCCTACAATGCATAGCTCACCTGTTGCAGATGGAGTAGGCTAGACTCAATTTAATGACATACAAAATTCGAAAAAGCCTTCTAAAGTTCATTTGTTTTCATAACCGCACCCAGAAAAAAAAATGAAAAAGAATACTGGGCAATGATTAACTATGAAACTATGCAATCTAATTGTTAAGGACTTTTGAATCTTGTTCAGACTTGCAAGCAAACAAAAATGTATATCAAAGTATTGGAAGGTTTCCAAAATAAATTCAAAACAGGCCGTAGCCTACGTAGGCTACGTGTCTCTTGAATGTGTCATCTTTACAGACTGTTGCTCAATATCCGCAGGAACAGTGGGCCTACCATCCAAACCAAACCTAACCGTTGTGATGATCATTCTAACCTAACTTCACTAGAATTGAACTAGGCTCAGACTGAGTGTTGTACTGAGCACAATGCAGTAAATCTAACTGTAATAGCACCCCGTAAACTAACAATGGTCCCTTTTTTGTTGACTGAATACAGTTTTGTCAATCGTGCAATTATGTAACTTTCTGGCCCTGTCCATATTTGTCCAGAATATGTCTGTTGTTGAACAACATTCGACCTGTGGTCATTTGCCGTTTCAGCTTCCATTTTGTGATTGTGTTTGTGTCTTAAGTGATAAGTCGGCTACTTTTAAACCGTTTTGGAGTCAGAATCGCAGTAGGCGATTATACAATAAGTGTCAGAAAGTTCTGCATTTGAGACAGCTCTATTTTGTTTTTTAAGACAGTTTAAAAAGTGCTGAAGCCTATGTGCCAAGAAGATGGAGACGTAAGCCCATGTTGTATCCACAGAGGGGCACTGTTTCTCTATAAAGTGCTGAAGGAGTGTTCACTAATGAGTTGCAGTTCCAGATAATACAACTTGTAATATGCTTATACATGGTTAGTGCAGGCTTTTCGCACAGAGTATTTTTGCCTGACCATATTCTTCGACACATTCTGCGTGAAATATAAGACCAACAACCACCAATGGTATTCAACAATCGTTCTTGTGTTACAGCAAGTTGTATTCACACAACTCGGCTTACACAACTCATTTGCAGCTAGCTTTGGTCCTTAGCTGTAGCCTGTTCTTTGACATTCATGTGTGTTTCCCCCATGCCCTTTAGTAAAAAACCTTTGGGACATAATCAATTTCCTACAGTATTGAATATATTTATAACCAATGAGACTTGTGTCATAATAATTTCCAAATTCAACCCTAACCCTTGCAGTCATGAGAACCGATGTAGGTTAAAGGTTGTTCTTTATTGACCTTAATGCGTTAACCTCTCATAGTGTGACTTGAAGGTGTTGGGTTTGATTAAAAAATGCCTCCTGAGATAATGATGCATTATTTACTCTTGCTATCTTTCTCTTTCGTGAAGCTTATTTAAATCTTTATTCCTTATTTTTCAAAACAAGTTACAGGTTACAGAAGTGGTGAGGTGGCATTGATCCTGACATTTTCCATTTCAAATCTCTGACTGAAAAGGATGACATGTCATGAAATACCGCTAAGCTCCACATCCAAGGCCTAATTGGGTTGGAAGGTTCGGGCAGATATTGAGGTGGCATTTTGCTGGAG
This sequence comes from Hypomesus transpacificus, assembly GCF_021917145.1. NCBI lineage: Eukaryota > Metazoa > Chordata > Actinopteri > Osmeriformes > Osmeridae > Hypomesus > Hypomesus transpacificus. The sequence continues at coordinate 3,985,742 of NC_061063.1, forward strand.
AAATCCCTGGGCTCCTATATGGTGAGCCCTCGTGTACCTTCGTTTATCAACGTCTACCTGGTTTTGCTGAGTAGTTTGTTTTGACCCTTTGCACAATATATCACCTGTCATGTCTAATGGGAACCTGTATGGAGTGTACAGCGCCTAGCCATATCCCTTGGGTTCATCTTTGTTTCTGTTCCACCATTGCTACAGATAACTCCTTCAATAAGTGCAACCCCCACACCATCACTGAGTTCTCACTATGCTGGCCTGAACCCAAAGACAGGACTCTTTGTGCCATAAACAGCACACACCACTTAAAAACTCAAGTATTACTTTTTCTATTGTTTCATTGTTGATTTATGACGTACAATTGCACAGAAATGAACAATGGTTGCATACTTATCCAAATAATTGTCTGAGTTTTCTACTGTTTTCACCCGTTACATGAATTAGTTGCCCAATGGAGCACCCAGGCATGTCAAAGTAGAAACCAAATATGCTGGACCAGATACTATTGTGCATGGGACAAATCATCACAATGCCAATATGCCAGCAGTGATGCACATCTGGCAAACAGATCTCATTACTTATTTTCCATATTGTTCATGTTTCTACCACTAGGGGTCTCCCACTGGATGATATAAGTATTGTGTTTGTTTTATTGACAGTAGTTTTAGAGATGGTCTACAATAAGTGTAAATAGAGAATTAATAAAGATGGTCTACAATAAATATAAATATATGCTTAATTATGTATTGTTAAAGAATTGTGCTGGCCCCGTTTTTGTAGTAAAAATATAGTATTTAAACAACAACTGCCATAAGAAACTGTTGATGCAATAATCATTGACAGCAGCACAAGGTGTTGTAGTCCATCACGGCACTGGAGTTTTAGTAAACATAGTCTTCTGTGAACAGAATGTGCACTGCAGATTTTCATATTGTTACCTGCCTGTCCTTTAGTATATTTTTCAAGCAATAGCCCTATTACGTTTTTCAAAATAGGCCTACAGCACGCACTCACACGAGTTGAATGTTTCTAGAAAAAACATGATTTGAAAGAACCAGCGGGATTGATACATTCTTCATGTTATTCAGACCATTCACAAACCATACACTTGCTTTCTGTGAACACCCGGAAGCTCACGCTAGCTGTCAAAGGAGACGGTTTCTGCCAGGAAGTGGGACGAATGAAGTTCATTTTCCACAGTTGGTGATGGCGGATGTTGAAGTAGACACCATGAAGAATTACCACATAGCGTTTGAGAGAATAAACCCAGACACGAGTCGCTATCCTTACTGCATTGTATGGACACCTATCCCCGTGCTGTCGTAAGTTATCGTTTCCGATTGTGTTTGTTTTTATATGCCGCCCGTGTTCTACTGGCTAGTTATGTCCAAGCTCGGAATGAGTACTATTAGTTGACATCTCAGTGGAACAGCTGGCTAGATTGCTAACAGGTACAGTATGCTATCTGTTTTCACCCAGACGTCTCCAAAAGACCATAGACCATGTTTCGTGATGAAATTGAATGGAGAGGGTAGATGTTTTAGCATGGCCCGTGTGTATACAAGTTACCTATATGAAAGTTTGTAATGTAGTTAGGTGATACAAATCACTGTAATCCAGTAGTCAGATACAATATTTGTGGTGAAATAGTTACTATAAGCTTTGCTACAGCTCTGTACAAGCTGACTTAACGGGATGAGCGCTTTGCAACATAACATACAGGACGTTGTGTCCTGAAGGTGACGTCATTCACACTGACTGGTTGCTATTTGCACATGGTTGATAAAATGTGACAATGTTGGCTGTATGATACAAATATGATAGGCTACTAATGAAACTAATTTCAAAAGTGGATAGGTTCGTGAATTGTTTCGAGGATGACATAATAGCTGCATCAAATCTATTTTGTTCACGCGGCGAGCCGATACAAATCTTTCTACGACCCAGCTCTTCTCATCCTCTCCACGATTATCTATGGCCCTTTATTTATGTTCTTGGAAGGTCCATGTATGCTTTTGCTGTATCATTTTAAAGTTGCAGGAGAAAATTCTTGAATACAAATTCAGTGAATGCATAAGCAATTTTGTACAGAGCCAAATGTATGAATCCAACCTGGTGATCTGCCAGAGTTATGATATTTGAGAGGATACTTTGCAATACCACCTCAAGTTTGCAATTAAGAGCTAAAAGTAAACATGTTTTCAAGCTGTGCACAGGCCACTGATGCTAAGCCATAATTAAACTGATGACATTTGGCAAAACGATATGTGGAAAGAGGCGGCTTATTGTTTCCTGTATTTGTTGTTGTTCCAAAACTTGTATTGATAGGCAGTGTCTTTCAGATGGCTGCTTCCCTTTATTGGTCACATGGGGATCTGTACTTCCTCTGGAGTGATCAGGGACTTTGCTGGACCCTACTTTGTCTCGGTGAGTAGTCATGTTCCCATCCAGAACCCCCTATTCCAAGAAGAATATCAACAGCAAGCACTGCTTCATGCACTCGTATTAGGACCTAATCATTGGTAGAATAGTGAGAGCAGTATATTTTTTGAACTAGTTTGGTGGTTTTTATTTGTGTAGGCTGGGCAGGGTGAAAGTGAAAGTGCCTCTGGAAAGAGTCAGAAACATGAGAAGAGGATATGTAGTTTGACCCTGTGACACGGGCCGGTGCCAGTCGCTCCTGGAGGGTCATCTGTCCCCACTGTTAGCCCTCTGGAAAAACAAACCTAAACAAAGCCTCATAGTAGCATAGGTCTGGTTCATTAATTAGTAATGAACCATTAACATATATATTGAATACTTTTTTTCTCGTTTGTTTTGTGCAGGAAGACAACATGGCTTTTGGGAGACCGACAAAGTAAGTCAATAAAAATACGTCGGGGTGTTTTTATCTTTGTGACTTAGCTTTATGCTGACACTCTTCCTGGGAATAGTTTGTCTGTTAAAAACTCACAAGGGAAATCTATTAAAGTCTCCACTTCTTTGCTCGCTGAGTCTTTGATTAAAATTGTGCTTGATGCAATATGAACCTGGTCCAGACAGTTGGTCCAGAGAGCAGTAGCTTGGTACTGAGTAGTCTGCTGGGTTTGCAGGTACTGGATGCTGGATGTCAGCAAGGTTTATGCAAGTGGGTCGAATGCTTGGGACACAGCAGTCCATGATGCCTCGGAGGAATACAAAAACAGGATGGTAGGGAATTTCTTTTTTAATTTAAGATAACACTACATTTGAGACGAATACTAATCTTCTGTTCTAATTTATCCTAAGCACAACCTCTGCTGTGACAACTGCCATTCCCACGTTGCCATGGCACTGAACCTGATGCGCTATGAAAACAGCACCTCATGGAACATGGTTAACCTCTGCTTGCTGTCGCTCATCCATGGCAAGCACATCAGGTGAGTCTCTGTGCCAAGCCATTAAAACATACATTACTGTCACTGTAGCTTTAGAGCAGAGCAGTCATAAGAAATAGGGCTGGAGATGTGACAGTAGAGTACTCTGGATCTCTAGGGGGAGAACCATTTCACAAAGCGGCCCTTCAATGTACTTTCTCAAGGATTCTCAGTGAGAGGGGGCAGGGAGAGAGCAGCCTGGTTCTAGGAACATGCATAGGATTATCCTGAATACAATCCATTAATACAAAACAAAGTACCTCATGAATCCAATGGGCCTTAGCTGAAGCAGTCTGTTGTAATTAAAAGAAAGTGACAGCTCCTCCCTTTGTCCCACCTGGACGGGGGCCTTGTGGGCGGGAGTCATGGAGGGGGTTAGACCGCCATAACCCTGGCTGGGATCGGAGAAGGATGACATGGGCTCCGGTTGCCATGGCTACACCCAGGCGCGGAGTAATTGATGACGTGCGTGCGGTCTCGGGAGGGTGCTGTCAAGACTATGGGAGAAATTAGATTATTGTTCCTCAGTGATGATCTTTGGTGGTCTTTTGGTTTCCCCTCCTTTCTCCATCCCTCTCTATCTCTCTCCAGCTGTGCAGGGTTCCTGAAGACTTGGTTGCCTTTCCTCATGTTGACAGGGGTCATACTTACAGTGGCCCTGACCCTTAACCTCCGGTGACTGGCGAGGTGGGGGAACCACCAGGGGTCCAGAGGAACCCTGCAGGTTGGATGTGGGCTTGACCTTCCAAGTGAGGAGGGAGGTGTCGCTTTGCTGGACCCTCTCAAACAGGACTACTCATGCCAGAATCCAACCATGAGAGGAAAACCAAGAGCATCCGACATTTACAATAACAACAATGACTGTTTGTTTCTCTGAACAGGCAACCTGTCACTGGTGCCACCCTACTGGTGAAGCAGGAATACATTTGGAAGCCAATTTCTTTTTGTTTATTGTTTTGGTTTGATGTTAGTGGTGCTGATGTGGATTTTTGAGCCCCCAACCACCATAGTTGATTGGTAATAAAACCCTATGGGGAGGGGGGGAGGGTGTAGTCTATCAACACTTATCAATTAGAAATGAAGGTGGGGTAGCTGCAATAATAATTCTGGGGGAGTTGTATTCCCTAACTCCAGTTGGAAACATCCCTTTTTTGATCAATTTTTTAAGCATCTACTAAGTAATTAAATGTGACCATGGTCCCTTGATTTAGTGCTTCCTATATTCCATTGTTATGTTCTGGAAGAGAAACATGATATTTCACTCAAATGCCTTTCAAGGAATGTATTGGATTTTCTGCTTGGTTTGATATAGATCTTGTACTGCTGTGTATGCTTGATTCTCCAGAAAGTTGTGTTGCAATGCATTGTATTTTGCTGAATTCCAGGATACCTCTGTATCATATCTAACTTTTATGAAATGTTTGTATATTGTGTCGGAAGTCTAGGTGATTTTGTATTTTCAGACCTGTTTTGTCATTGCTCTACACTAAAAGGCTGAACGTGTAGATTTCAGATCCTGTTAACTGCAGATTATTGAATGCCCTTTTACAGACAGTGCTGCTACAGCCATGACAACCATAGCTGCCGACTCAGTTATAATTCTGGTTTACACCTGCAGATATTGGAATGGTACGCCTGACTGGAATGCTTGAGAATTCATTTATGTAAGAGGTTTTTGCCAAAAGTAGGATGGGAGACCTAGAGACGGATCAAAGCAGCTTGATCATGTCAAACTGTGTCCCAAAAGAATCCTGACCACTAATGAAACACCTGATTGATTTAAGTTTGGGATGACATGTGGAAAGAAGAAAAATGAAAAGGCCTTTGACTTAGTAATGAAACCCTAGCCTGTACTTTGTCATTTTGTTTACAAAGAGAGACCTACATACTTATTCTTTGTTATTGCTTTTAAAGAGCAAAAGTAGTACATAAACCTGGTGCCTAAAGATTTTTTTTTTGTCATGGGTCTTGAGCACTGAATATCTTAACATACATATTACATGCTAGCGTTATTGTCCTTTACTCCATCTATGTTGATTTTGTGTATGGTTTCAAAGCCCCAAGGTAATCCGAGATGAAGGTTGGCACACAAAATACGTTGCCATGGCTTCATTGACCAGAATCAAATCCCTTCATTGTTTGGAAGCAAACAGAAAAGAGCTGAGCCTTCTTTTTGCCACAACGCTGCCAGAAGCAGCAGGTAGCCAGGGTCCTGAGGTCTACTCACGCACACACACACACAAACCTTTCTCCAGATCCTGAGAAAGTGTTGCTCCTTCTGCCCTGCAAACCAGATAAGAGGTGCATTGTGAAGTGTAATGAAGCTCTTGTCAGTGGTTCATTGTTGAACTTGATTATTTAAGATTTCTGCAAATATGTAGGGTAGGTGTTAATAGCTAAGTAGCTATGTTCTGCAGGACATATGAATATACTTACATTAGAGGTTGTGTTGTATCTAGGTCAATGTGTCCATTCCTGTGGTGACAGGTGGGCTTGCGAAGAGATGCAAAGTGTCTTCTCTTTTGTTCAAGTTTATGTGTAAATATTAAGCATCCTTTTGGAACAAAGTGATGTAGTGATAAACTTCTTCAGTCATGCACGTGTTGCATATTTTAGTTTATAATTGCAAATGAATTCCTATTTTGGATTAACAGTTTTTGCAAAGGCCTTTCGCATCTCATCACTGTTCTGCCATAAAGCAGATTAGTGCCTGAATGTGTGAGTGTGTATACCAATGGCAACATGGATGTGTACTGGATGTGGGCAGGTGTTGCATGCCAGCAACTACATTGATATGCATGCTTGCATGTGTGCGTGTGAGAGATTTCTGTAAATGTCTGTTTGTCTTTGGAGTGTAGAGATGGTAGTGGCTAACTTACTCAATTACATAGCTTCTTGGAGGAAAGGAAGGCTGCATTTGACTGCAGACAACTGCCTAATGATCCATTTATATACATTTGTTACATACTTTTTCTAAGTATATGTATTGTAGAGTGAGATGTTCCAATGTAGTTAATGGTAAAGATGTATAGATTAAAAAGGCCAGCTTGAAATTATGCCTATTTACCCAGTTACTTGTCTTGAATTGTGTTTAGATATATTAGATCCAGCACCACCCAAAGTTATTTATAACATTTTCTCTTTTCTGCGGGCATGATTAGTAAAATGAGGAATAAAGTAATGGGTAACCTTGCTGAGAAGTCGGAGGACAAAGATGCTTCACATGTTTGAAATAGATATACGATTTAAAATACTAACATTCAATATATTTGGTGCATGATTGGTGGAAATGACTATCCATTATGACTCCAAGATTTCATTTTGATTCATTTGTATTTGTTGCCAGATGAAATTAGAACTAGTGTTTCAAAAAACAACACAGCCATGAACTCCACAGCTCAGGAACACAGGCTAATGCTCTTTAGAGTGCCATTGAATTGATTCTAGATGATGCTGTCTTGTTGTATCCAAGAGCCAGGACCTGGAATGTGGAGACCTGTGGTTCCATCAATTCATTCAGTTGACAAAAGACAGTCGGGATGCTATTCTACGAGGGGCTATTATAACGTAGGTCTGTTATTATCAGACCCACTGAACCAAACCCTTTTTTCCTACTATGTCCCCATGTCAACACTAGGAAAACATGCAAGTTGTGTCAACAATGAATGTAAACACATGGCTGGATGACAAATAAAAATGGTATTGTTAGTCGGAAGAAAAACATTCTTTGTTTAGTTGTTCATGCACTAAAAGGTTGTGGATTATTGCGATTGACGCTGCATACATTTGTCAAGTATGAAGCACAAGTAGCCTACACTAAGAAAAATACGCTTCAAAAAATGCCAGATGGTACAATTAGGTTTGGTCACTGAAGTCGGTTTATTTCAGCTTTGACACTTAGCTGTCAAACAGCCAGACTCTTTCAATTTTAATGTATTTTATCCTGCAAATGAAAGGACACTCGAGGACTCGGGAGGGAAGAGATCAGAGACAGAACCATGCGCTCTGAGATAGCTACTCTGCCGCTTGCTATAATAGGCCTACCACCTACAGGGAGGATGGGTTCGACGGTCAGGGTCTATCTGACACCATTGCATCCGTTTGTGCTTCAAACTGCTAAGTACGCAGCTTTTGATCTGAAGGGGTGTTGGAAAAGGAGGAAGATGGTGTGATCTAGAATACCCGGAATCCGGTTCAAGAACGTCTGACACCTTGGCCAAATTAAACTTGGAATAAAAAGTAAGAAAGTAAAAAATAAAAACATAAAAAGGTCTCCTATTAAAGTAGACTACCCTAACGAGATCGTTTTACTTAAAATAAAGAATACCGTTTCTACTCGAACGTTCTACTATGCAACTCAATTCTTTATTACAAGGAGATTAACACAGTCAACATTCCTGTGTATAGTACTTGATGGAGCGTATTGAAAGGTAGGAAAATCCGGAGGAGGTGAGTAAAAAGCTCCACCCCGCAGATTGCACGACGCGATGGTGCTTATTTCATTGTTCGAGAGAAGCGACGCCCCTCGCAGAACGGCGAGGATCAAACGCTAAGATCAGCAATACCCCTTTTTCTTATGGAAATTAAACCCTGCCTCTCAGCCACACGTGGGCTTCAGAAATGCAAAGAAGTTGAACGTTCAAGCAGGACACACTACAGACAGGGACAAGATGTTGAGGACAAGCTGACCAGCGCAAGTTACTTCGCATTTCGTAGGTCGCCTGTATGCATGTATGTAGCCAGCGCAATGACGGATTCAATGGGACGATAGTCGAATTATTTTTTATTGTAAAAAGTACGCTATCGGAATTCAAGTTTTTATTAATCGAGAGTTGTACACACTATAAACATATTAAGCCGAGTCATTCATTTTCCTACTTATGTATATTTACAATACTTTCATTGTGTTATTTTCCAAAATGACGAATTTGGCACTCAGAATAGTTTTCTGCGCGTTGGTCTGTGCAGTCTTTACGCACGCATCTTGCCCTCCGCGTTGCGAATGCTCTGAAGCCGCACAAACTGTCAAGTGCGTCTCGAAAGACTTGCGGAGTATTCCATCTGGAATTCCTGGATACACCAGAAATTTGTTTATCACAGGAAATCAAATCAGCCGAATCGGACCGGAATCTTTCAAAGGACTTGACAATATAACAACTCTGTCTCTGAGCAATAACAGGTACGGAAAAATATGTTGTTATCCCATTAATGAATATGTGTATAGTACTGAGATTTTAACAATATGAAGCACCATAGCATGTCAGTATCAAACCCTTGTCTGTCCCTTCAGAATTTCCACGGTGGAGTCCCAGACCTTCTCAGGTCTTCGCAGCCTACGCTCCCTAGACATGAGCAGTAACCAACTAGCCGTGATTCACCCCGAGGCTTTCACGGTGCACAGTCACATCCTGCGAGAGCTCAACCTCAGCCGGGCCTTGTACAACCACTCTTCTGTGATGGACCTGGCGCCCGCACTGCGCTGGAGCACACTGGGAAGCCTACAGGGGTTGGATCTGTCGGGAAACGGCCTCATCTACCTACCGTCTCACATCTTCTCCCACTTGCATGGCCTCCAGCGGCTCCAACTGGGAAACAACTCCCTGGTGGGCATTTACAATGGCACCTTCTCAGGGGTAGAGCAGCTAGAGGAACTGGACCTGAGCCTCAACGCCCTCAAGACCCTCAGAGCGGAAGGTCTGCAGGAGCTGGACAAGCTGTCCAGAGCCAGGGTCCTTCTGGGGGAGAACCCCTTCACCTGCACCTGTGGCATTGAGATGTTGGCCAGCTGGCTCAACAACTCTCAGGGACACATAGGGGATGTTGATGGACTGGTGTGTGCCTTTCCAGCCAACTTGAGGAACACATCCCTGTTGACCCTGGGCAAGCTGAGTTTGTGGTGCTACCAGGGGGGTGAAGGGGCAGATCTTGCCCTCCAGACCTCCTATGTCTTCCTGGGGATAGTCCTGGGCTTGGTGGGCTTGGTCTTCCTCTTTGTACTTTACCTCAACCGCAAGGGCATCAAGAAACGCATCAATGACATGCGGGAGGCCTGCACAGAGGTCTGGGAGGGGTATCACTACCGCTACGAGATCGACTCTGACCCCAGACTATCACAGGTCTCCACAGCCGCTGATGTCTGACAGAACTATTCACCCTTTCATAAAGATCTGACTTTTTTTCAAAGCATTCATTACAAGATGAGGTCTGTCCAAAACTGTACATATACTGTCTGTAAATAATGACATACATTGGTGTTCTTCACGTCCCTATCTATTAAAGCATGCACTGCCTGTCTTTCCTGTACGACCTCTCAACCTACTCTCTTTGAATACACAATGCTTTCCAGAACTTGCAACTCCCCTTAGCCAAATGTACATGACGTAAAAAGAGAAACTGAAATTACTCTCAGCATTGATAGGACTCCTAAAGCTGGGCTGCCTCGTCCAACCAATGGAATAAATATATAATTTTTATATCACACATTGTCAAATCCTTCTTCAATTGAACTATGTTAGTACAAAATTAAATCCATGCTTCCATTACACTCGCGAAGCAAAGATCATCAGCTAATGAAATGCAGGTACTATGACGCCAACCCTTGTGAATTTTGAGCACAATATCCCATTCACTGTTGAGCCATTTAAAGCAGGACAAGCCCTTTGGTCTTCTGTCCTATTGCCCCAGGGTGCCTGCAAAGAATCTGAGGAGATTAGCCCCTGCAGCATTCCAAAGGGAGGAGAACTCCTCCAGGAGTCTCCCAAACATGTAAGCTCTGGATGGGAAAGGGACAATTCAGTGCACAGCCAGGAACGGAAATCTTTTGCCCCCTTTTTCATGAAAGTTTGCTTTGTTTTAACTCCTCTACTTTTATTGTCAAGATGATGAGAACCAGTCGTGGGCCGGGGCTGCTGAAAGCAATCCCTCCTCCTTGAAGACAACAGCCGGTCTGGGGGCTCCTTTGAAGGAGAGCCTGGTGCTCCAGCTTTTTCTGTTTAGGGGACTTTGGAATGATAAGATACAGATGATTCTGAAATGCCAAAACCATGGTTTACTTCAGTGGTATACTCATACGAGCAGAGGAGGTAATGTGAGTCAAAATAATTTGACACACATTCATTTGGAAAAAAAACGTTTTAGACCAACTCTTTTTAGAGTGGTTTGAACATCATTTGAATTGTATGTTTCAGATCATAGTCTCAAATCAAAAGTTTCCTTGCTCCCATAGCAAAATTCATAATGTAAGTCGAATGAATGAACAATGCGTGTCTATGTGTGCAATGTAATCCATCCAATAGAGTATGTGTCATGGTTTCATTGGGTCATGCTGGGAAAAATATATGATATCAACTTTCTAAAATGGAGAGATGCTACTGTGTGTGTATCAGATAGCAGTGCCCTGCTTCATTATCCCTGTGACAAAAGCTGACTCATCCCTCTGTGGCCATTATGATGTAGAGTGTCAAAAAGACGGACCAAATAACCAGCACCACTACAAATGGCATTGTTACGCCCAGGGAGAGCCCTGGGGGAGAGAGAGGAGAAAAAAAGGACCTGGTTTTTGCCTTTTTTTCTATGAGAGCATTTTATTCAGAATCCTGTTCTCTTGTCACAAATATTAGTGCAATTTTTCTGATAGTAATCCAAGTATGTTTTACATAAATTAGAAAGTAAGTCAGTTGATCTGCATGCTGCAAATGACTAAATAAAGATTTTCAAATGTGTTATGCAAAAGTCTGTCCACTTCTTCACTTCACTTCTTGGCAATGGTGAGTCAACTCCCAAGGGGAACAGTCAATGATAGATATATGGCAAGGGCATTGTTTATACATTTTCTTGCTTTCACAGGCTAATCAAAGGTCCCTCAAGACGAGAAAACAATTTTGTTTACTGCAGTGAAACAAAGACTCACAGTTTTTAAAAAGTGAGCTTCATCCTGTCATGCAAAGACTTGTGATGCCTTTCTTCCCTCTGCTACCAAAGAGGCCCATATGGCACCGTAACGGTATTCACTCATCACAGCAGCATCATGATACAGCCATTGTTGGGAAAGTGTCATCATTCTTAAATATTGCCCCTGTGAGGAAATCTATTGAAGAGTTTTAATTTGCCATTGAAAAAATGTGACACAAGTGCTTTAAACTGGGCTTGGGCTTATTGGTGTCAAATACTGCATATGGCCCAAACAAATAAACAGGTCACTATTGGTATTTTTGCCTTCTTTATTAGTTACATGAATCTGGATGCAATGTTTCTTTTCTTTTGAAAAACCACATTGTCATGTTTGAAAAGGATGCACAAGATTGGCTCAGCAGGGTGGGAAGAGGAGAGAGCCTAATAAACTGAGGCTGTCATTCACTATAACCCCCTTTGCATCAAAGGAGTAGAAAGCATGTTAAAAACAGACAAATCAACCTAATTAGGTCTGTTTGTGTGATTGTCTGATGTAAATCTGATGCAAGTTACTGTTCATTTGCATTCTAGGATAATGCTATTAGCTCATGTCTCCAGTTCCACATTGGCAATTTTGGTTCTCAAATTAAACATCCAAAACATTTAATTTCTTCTTAATTTGCTTTTTTCAAATGCCAATAAGCCAGGCTGGTTGTTTATTGGCTTAAGTGATGCAAAAGTTTACGAGACCACTGTGCTTCTTTTGAAGAGGCAAGTTTCTCAAACTGTCATACTTTCATATTTTATTCTGTCACTAATCTTTGTTGCTTGTGGTCTGGCTATGAAATGTAAGCAAAATACTTTATTTTCTTCCCCGGGTTGCATTTGAAAATGTTCCTCTGAAGCAATTAGTCCTTTATGAGTCTTGCCTCTTTGGGAACATCTTGGCACCATTACATGGATTTAATGGCCATGATAGAGAATATGGCTTAAAAGTGAATCCCACATCTGTGAGAAATTGAACATGCTAAAAGAAAAGACCACAACAGTCAGCGGCATGACGACAAAAGACAAAGTGGCATCCACTGTGCCTCAGGCTTGGTATGGCATACATAGATCTACTCTGTCTCCCATTGTTCTCTCTATTTTTCTGATTCTTTCTCATGCACACACACTCTCTACCTTTCTCTCTTTCTTTTACATTCCAAAGTGGTTTCCTTCATGACACACTTGACAGACCTGAAGCCTGCTGGGATTTAACAATTTCCGACCTTTCACCTTTAGTCATTGACCAAGGCACACCGACGTGTATTTGTTCTGCCTCCTCTGTATCTGTCCTGCATGTCAAACCAGTCCAGCCATAGATATCCACAACGCAACCCCTTAAGGGCTTGTGGAAGGCTGCTGCTCATTGTTCTGTGGCTCAGTTGATCAATGGTACCTAATTGTGTTCCAAAGGTGAAAGAGAAGAAGAGTTGGTGCAGCTGGACAGATACCCATTAAAGCCAACAAGCATCCCATTTATCAAGTTCATAGGACTGGCAATATTTACACACATGCATACACTTTCCAAGACAGGGTTGCATGTTTGCCTTTACCTAAATAATCTCTTCATAATAAGTATAAATGGTGAAATATATTTGTCACCATTTCAATTCAGTTTTCATTTTGTGAAGTTAATCATGCGTTCAGAAATAATGATAAACAAGTAATTCAGAGACAAAGAAAATCCTTCCTGTATCTTAAAGTAGTGTATGTCTGCCAATCACAACACAGTGCTTGGGTTAGAGAGCGTTCTTGGGAAATGAAAAACAAATGGATACAGCAAAATAAAACTTGTGTCTCATTTAACAGTGTCTCATGTGTAAAACTCACAACCGCAACAATGTTAGTTTCCTCTGAAGTTCTTACAAAACACTCTCATTGATCTCACAATTCAACTGCATGCACCACCAGGTCTGGTTTGCCAAAAACTCTAAATACCATCCTCCATGCATCAGGTCAGCCTATGCATTGCAGGGACCAGCTTGTGGCCTTGTTGTGGGTGCAGCCTTTACCCAGCTGGCTGGATGATAGTCCCTCTGTCCAATGTGGCTTGTAAGAAGTGCTGTTGCTGCGGTTGTTTAGTGGAGGAAGAAGTTTACAATTAGACAGTCATTTTTTCCCTCTGTGTCCCAAATCACCACAGCCAGATTTCCTTCTCTCTCCATGTCTCTTCCAATTACCACTGAGCTTGTGTGATTCACTGTTTCAATTTATAGCAGGCCTTTCGACTCTGTCCCATGTACCAGGACTGTTGCGTCTGATGTCATTTTGTACACGCTCTTCATTGTGCTGAGCTAGTGTACAAAGGCAACCTAAAGGATGTAAGGCTTTAGTCGAATTCTCAAGAGACGACCATATATAGCAAATATGGATTGGGAAGAGCTGAGAAGCAAGAAGCCACAATATAGGATTCATGGGAGAAGGTCCTTCTATCGGATGGCTTTTAGGGTAGTGTATCCTGACTGTCTCCCTGGCTCATCAGTTATGGTCTTGTTGTGCTTTAAAAAGATGCTTTGAACTCTTCTTCCACTTCGTCATCCAGTGCATATATGGATGCCCTGAGTGCTCAATTGAACAGCGCACAGCGCCAATCCAACAGTTCTTTACTGTCTCAATTTATCCACCTCCAAATGATTCACCTCTCGCATTTAATGACGGATTTCCAATTACAGTTGTAATGCACTTTACAGGATGACTCACACGCCATGCGCTCATGATTGTATACTCAACAGCTATGCCTTTTTTGAATGCAATTTTCCATGCCTTTTTAAGGAGCTCTGTCAAGGCAAGGCTTGTCGCATGGAGGAACACGCAGAGCCGTGCCCGTCTAGCAATGATGGATTCGTGGGGTGTGTAAACGCCACGGCGTTCGGTGTGCTTCTCCATACGCAGCTCAACCTTTTTTGCCCTCCCAGGAGGAGGTGTCTTAAGCTCATTATTGCTCAGGTTGTTATTACCTTCATTATTTCAAACGGTCGACCAGATGCCCAAGCGGGAGGGGGCCCAGCGCGCCCAACAGGGATCTGGAGCTCCTGATTGGTCAGGACGAGAAGAACGTTCCTAGGGTCAAAGGGCAGATTCTTCCGGAGAAGAGACACCATCTGCCTGATTATGATTGTTTCTGCTTCCTTTGGACTATCGGAAAGACACTGCAAAGAAAATGATAATCAATACAGGCACCTTCGACAGTGGCTTAGTGTCTTGTAGAAAAGGCAAATTAATCACTGGGTCTCACAAGTAGCATGCAGGGTGCTTTAACACAGATTTGTAAAAAAAAAAACGTCCTACATTGCTCTGCTCTTAAAATAGATGACAATGCTACATGTTTGCATGGCCATCCATCACATCCCATTTGTTATCTTGTTCCCTGTGGATCAGGACATATCTGGGGGGGGGCGTAACAGGGAGGGGGGGTGTACAAGAAAGCCGACTAGTGTACAAGAAACACCTGACCTCAGTAGTGTTGTCATTGTCAATTTCCACTCCTGAAATAATACATTCATTCATTTCTTTGCAATGACAGTCAAAGATATGTTGATGTGTGCAATTATTGTTAACTATTAACTATTGTAAGTAGCTTAGTACTCAACACACATTGGCCATGTGCTTATTTTTAGAAATTGTGGAAGCGGACTGAATATCAACAGAAGAGTCCCCAACCTTAATTTACAGATCTCATTTGCATTCTGATGTATGTGTGAAACATATCTTCTTTAGTGCAAGGATTTTTGAGAAACCTGATGCTATTCAAGCTTGTGCCATCAAGATTGGTTTATGCTGATGACAAAGGAGGACTTGTTGTCTTGTTCTTTCACTCTTTTGTGTGACTGTGTCTGTTCGGCATAATGGAAGGAATTCAGAGAAAAGGAAACAGCCCCTAAAAAAAATCCCTCCACCATTTCCTTTGGCAGGATATGGTATCTTTGATCTAGGCCACCACACTTGGACGGCCAGAGCATGGGAGGTGTTGCTTTTCCCTGCACTGTAACAGAAGGATTGTGGTGTCTCCCTCTGGCTTCTGAGCCTGTGTAAATGTCAAACGTGTCAACGACAATGTAGAACCTTAAACATTTAGGACATTGATTGGGGTTTTTTTTTCACTCCGGGGTTGAGCTGTGCAGCACACCAGACAAGATAATATGATAGTCAAAGTAGGACAAGGGTACTGGACTCCTTCTCGTCCAGGACACATTGCTGTGCCCTAACAGATGGGCTCCTTTCACACACACGTCCAACTCTCCAGGTGGATGATGGAAATGATCCCTATCGATCAAGGACAGATTGAGATTTCCGCTGAAAACTGGCAGGGTTTGTTTACTATACAGACTGTTTTACTGTGTGTGTGTCTCCAACACCATCAGTGGGCAGGATAGGATATCACGTGTTCGCTGTATGAAATTCTGATTGATCATGCATGCACACTCTAGCAGTAAGGGATATTGATTTCTTAAAATATGAATCAAAGCCAAACTCTGACTGGTTAATTTAATCATGTGTAATAAACAAATGCATATTGTACATCCCTTGTGTGTGTCCATGGGACCCACTTTCACCATTCACAAAAATGACACAATTATTTTTTCAACTTGTTATTCTTTGGCATTTGCAATTTTCTGTGAAGAACACGTTTTTATTGCGTGCACACCGTGCAACCCCCGACACATTTATATTATTTATGTGGTGTTTCTGGTCGACTGGGCTCAGGGGTAATACAAGTATGTGTGTATGTAATTTTTTTACAATTATTGTTTTTTTTGGTTTGCATTGAGCCTTCCTGTCATTTCCCCTCCGCTGTTTCAACATATCACCAAGAATCTATCTGTCTTCCTGGCTGTTTGAATGTCTCCTGCTTCCGTTGCACTCTTTACTGTTAGGTGTCCTGTGTGCAACTACATGATGGCTTGCAAGAACCTGCATAGTGTTATTATAATACACTAATTCGATGCAACACCAAAAAAAGGAGACAACATTTTTTTTTCTCCCTACATTCTACCCCAGCAAGATGTAAATCGGGGGACAGTTTACATAAATTGTTCTGGCTATTTTGTTTATAGCTCACAGTAATTTTGTAAATCCATCGACCAGGGGACACTGATTGGGTTACCAAATCTGAACACAACACAAAGGGTATCTACTTTTTTCCACAGAAGGTAAAGCACATGCTAAGAAACAAGGACAACATGGAAGGTTTGTGGTGCAACTGCATTCGAGAGAACGCCTAAAGAGTCAACATGATAGCAAAGACTTTGATAAGGTGTGTGTCATGTCTAGGGCAGACTGCAGCACTGAAGCATACAATGCAGGTCCCATCCCCATCAGGGGTTTGCAGGGAGACATCATTAATAAATATAACAAGGGCATCCAGAGCAACAAGCTCGGTGTCAGGGTCAGGCTGGCAGAGCTTGGAAGTCCCAGTGATGCAAGAAGCAGAAATGTAACACAGACACTTCGTCTGTAATGAAATCACTAAAAAGACATGTTTCAGGTATGTAGGAAAATGCATGAAAAGGACTTCCATAACTGTTCTACTGAGTATAAACTCAGTATAAAAATATATACATAGCCAGATATTAGTGTATCCATGTCTTCCAAAAGTGGTGCTTTTATTCCACATAGTAAGTCAAACCAAACCAAAAGAATTAAATCAAATTAATAATTAAAGACTTTGATAAACTAATAACTTACTTTAGATGTTGTTGTGACTGGATTAGATGGCTAAGACCGTTCCAAACTACAATTATTTAAGCACCAGACCCACAGCTGTAACCAGTACTGGCTCTGCATTGTTAACCAGCCAAACCCCAACTCAGCATGGAATATACTACACCAACCATTGTCCATCTCTGAGCAGTGAGACCAAGCATCATAAAACTGAAATAACCTGTTACACATGAGAGTGGTAATTCATCTCTTGCCTGCAGCAGCCCCAACTCCTCAGGGCACTCAGTGACAACCACAAACTCAGTGTGTATGCCCAGAGCTCCAATTATAGAAGATAAGGGCCTACCATGTGAGGAAATTAAATTAGCTGAGGTAAGTAGTCACTGGCATCAAACGTTTTCCATTTTATACATGGGGTTACAGCGGATTCCCTTAGAATTACGAGGTATTGGATAGCCTGACATCCCTATCCCATGCATTTCTGATATTGTAACTGGTTTCATATTTACACATGCTGAGGGCGCCATCTATTGTCAAAATGCTGCTTAGCCTCTGCTACAATTGGTGGGAATCTTGTAAATGATTTACAGTTCAATCAATTGATGTTGACGACTTTCAAACTGTTTTTTTCGGGAGGTGCATTCGTGTACAGCCACAAAAGGGCTTTCGTAAGACCTTTTCAACGCCTGTGCGTTTTCCATACTATAATATATTTTCTTGTAGGCCCACACTAAATTTGGAATCAGGAGCGTGTGTATGACGTCATCAAGCACCTGTGGGCTGAGCTTGTACCTTGACGCGCAGGTAACTTGGAGAAATTTGAGGAAACTATAGTGTACGCCGCTACCGTCTATTTTCCCATTGCGTTATGTATATAGAAAGTATGTATCCATCCACAAGAATAGCCCTATAACAAACGGAGTGTAGTTTGGGAAGCGTCCTGCGACCAATTCTATGCCGTAAGTATATTGTCAACAAAAATTGAGACAGAAAGTGACAACGACTTATGTCGAAATTTTTTGTTTCTTTTTCTTATTATAGTAGGCTTGCGTATATAATCCGGTTCCGTGCTGTAAGAGCCTATGTGTCCAACTGTAAACGTGTCAAACGAGAAGATATTTGACCTGAAAAGCTCATTTAGATTTACTTTCAAATTGTTTTACCAATTGGTTTTCGGTATGTCCACGTAGCGTAATGTCAACAAATGAGGCCTTGTTAGCTTTTCACTAACATTTAGTTTTAGGAAGTAAGATTATATCGTCACAGTGTAAAATTGTTTTCGCCATAAATGATTCCAGCATTTCGAAAAGACCCACAACTAGTCAGCTAGTAAGCTTAAATTTGTTTTCGGCACCTGCTACAGTTGCATTGATGGGTTTGTGAAATAGTCTGAATTGTTAAATGTAGGCCCCTAAACTGTTTAAAAGAGATACGTAGTCCTATGTAAAATCCTACGGTTTCTTTGTAGCGTTAGTTGTAATACACATCCTAAAATGTTGAGTTCATCCCAACACAATAGGCTACACACTACTATACACAAATACCTTGTTGGATGACTTTGCAGGGCCCTATAAGATGCTCTGCCATGTAGACAGTGCTAACAGGTTTGGAGAGGATGATAGGCCCTATCCCAAGGTGGTAGTACCTGTAGTCAACATGGTGTTATTTAGACAATACACATTGACACCAAGGTCGTTGATGGTATTGTTAAGACTGCTGTTGAGACTTACAATCTTGTTTTCCTTTTACCTGCCTATTTTAGGCCTGGGACCAACTAAGCCATGCCTATCAGCAGTCAGAGACCCTTTTCAGAGCCAGATGGCTGCATACAGGGGGTCAGCCTCTCTCGGAGCAGTAGCACCAGCAAGAAGTCGTACGAGGAGCGTTGTGTGGACCCAGTGCAGGAAACACCACAAAGCAGGGGGGAGCAGAGCACCCACAAAGCCCACCCCAAGGATGCCAATTGGAAGGAGTCTGAGACTATCGGCTTCATCCCTGGTTCGGCAGAGCCTGGTGCTCACAGCTGTGGACTGTGCGCCTCTCCTGGCAGCTGCAGAAGTTTTGTGTGCAGCGTGCTGACTTGCGGCCTCTACAGGGTCTGCCAGCGCACCGTACTGGCCCCGTGCCTGGAGCCCGAGGAGAGCTCCCCTGACGAGCCAGAGAAGGTCAACCTCCAGGAAATCAAGCCGGGAGACCGGGAGTCCTCTCCCAGCAAGGAGGACGGAAGCTGGCCAGAGGACATCCACTTCCATGGAGTCAGGGTGGACACTCTGACCCAGGAGGACTCAGACGTCACTACCAAACCCCGGGTGTATAGCGAGAGACGGCCCAGCCCGCCGTCATTCTCGCTCGACGATGACAATTGGGGTTACAGCAATGAGGACGTTGATTCCCTCATTGCCAAGAAGCTGTTGGAGCTTTACTCAGAGTACCAGATAGAAGAGCTGGCCAAATGCACCTCAGACTCTGTGTTCCTGAAGAAGACGAGCCAGATCAACCAGCTGATCAGCGAGCTGGCAGAAGAGCACAAACTGGAGCAACAGGACGCTGAGTGTCGATTGGTTCGTGGCATCATACGCATCAGCACACGCAAGAGCAAGAGGAGGCCCCCCTACACCAAGGCCACCAGGACCCTCTCAGACAGTGGCAATGAAACAATGAAGGACAGTGACTCGTTCTCCTTCAGCAACAACAGTAAGTTTGGCTTCCATTTCCCAGAGGTTTTATGAAATATTGTAGAAGATGTTATATTGTGAGTTTGTCCTTTCACAGATGACTATAACGTCCAGATATCTGAGGAAACACGCTCAGACATTTATGCCAGGAAAATGAGGTGGAACAGTGAAGGTAAGACTTACCTTCACATTGTTTTTAATACTAGTTTAACCATTCATTTGATCAAGCTTACAGTTTCCCATATTTATGGTCAGTGAAATGCATCCTCTCACTGTAGTAATATTGAAACTACTCCAATATTGTCTGAGGGTTAGTCTTTCCAGTGTACGTGTTTTCATTTTACTGTCGCATGTGCTGGAAATACTTTACGGAAATCACTGACTCATTGTTTGTTGAACCTCACCTGACAATTCCAGTTGTCTTATCAGGTCATACCTCAGGCTCTTCAACGACGCACTCCCTAAGTCACACAGAAGTTGTTTCCTCTGGGGCCCCTCTCTTGCAGACCTATGTGAGAACATGACTTCAGACATGCATCTACAGCAGAACCTTGAAAGATGATTTCTTCAAAGATGAAGAGAATTGCACACAGTTCAGAAGCACATGGAGCTTCTTTGGAAGAGAGAGGTTCATTTGATCAGCTATATTTTTACGACAGTTGAGTGTCATGCCATCTGTAAATGAAGGATTATAGTGTACTCAGGGTTGTGATGTATATCTAATTCTGTCATTTGTCATTCTTGGTGAGGACAGCCTGACTCTAATTGGGTCAGAAAGTTGACAATATATTGTGAACTTCCATTAGCAAACTGTGTCTATCCTGGAGTGTTCACGTGTATAATGTCGCTGTTTCCAAGTATGTCATGTCCCTTTACCCTTGAATGAATCTGGCTGTGTGGTTGTGAAATGTGACTCTTCTCTGTAGCTGAAGTTCCATTTCTTGTTGGTCAAGCTCTATACTATGCAACACGGGAGCCGGCTGGAATGTTTTAGTCTCAAAACCACAGAAAGAATGAAAAAAGGAGCCATACCTCATCCCATACTCATAGTATGAAAGATATGGTGTGAGGATTGTTATACTTTTTGTATGCTTTTTGTAACTTGTATCATTCGTTTATGTACATTAAACCCAAATGCCCATGTATTGGAAATGAGGGGACAAATCCTTTCAACATTTCCCATTTATTTTGCCAGTTGTTGATGTGTTGTAAACCTGCACGTAAGACAGAATGATTGTTATATTATATTGTTAAGTAATTCCTTCTTCAAACTATTTTTGTAAGGATACACTTGCAAGAAATAATTTGCTAATAATTTGTTTGTACATAAGATATTATTGCCAAATGTTTCATGAAAGCTTTGTGACATTAGTTTGTTCTGATGAAGTGGGACAAAAATTGTAAATCCATTGTAATATCTGAAGAATCAGACCTGTAGTTTCCAGTCAGTGCTGAGTCATGTGTCTTGTAAAAGTGTCTTGTGTTTTCATTCTTTTTAAGCAGTAACACTAAAGTGACACACGTATATGAGTCACTTGAGTATGTCTCTCTCCCTTTCTGTAACTAATTTGAAGTAAAATGTACAGTCAATGTACACAGACTTTTTTATATGTAGAAATGTGGCTGTAAAAAAGAAGTTTGCAATGACGTGGGTGAATTGGCCAGGCCATACTGTACTGGCCACTCTGAATCCCTGAACCACTCTTGGGAACATGATACCCTCTAAATATTTTATTAATTGATTGTCACAACCAAACCACATGACCAGCAGTTTAACTTAATTGCCATGGTGGGAAATAATATTCAGAGTTGGCATATTTTAATAGTACACTAACTCTGTGTTGCACCTGTAAAGTCATTGATTTCTTAGTGAGGTCATTATGTATCGAGGTCCACCTTTTGTTTTTAATATCTGTTTCTAATAAACAAAACTACTCACTCATTTCCATGAATGCTCTTCCCTGTGTACACTTTCAGTTAAGCATGAAAGAGCTTTTTTAAAACAGGTTTATCTTGTTCTGGCCAATTATGTAAAATCGAAATAGCTGTGGGTTCATTGGAAATATATGGGTTGGATAAAATAAAATTAGCATGATGCACTTTCTGTATAGTTTTTTTTCTCAGTATGATTTTGTCTAATGACAGAATCCTTACCTTACAGTCCAACTCCCTCTTTGGACGATTTTTATTTTTCAGCTTGTCCTGTGTAGATTGCAGCCAATAACATGCAATTTTCTCCAGATGCAAAGTTGCAGATGCAATTTACAAATTGTTATATTTTCCCCATATCCTTATTTTCTATACATATACTCTAGATTGATTCATTGGTTTAAAGAGAGCACACTGGTCATCTTAAACATGAAATATTTTTACTGCTCAGTATTTCTTTATGGTCCATTCAGCCATGAACTTCCACAAGAGGGAGATAGAATACATATATATATAAGTTTACTGTGACAGCAATGTGTGATATAGGAACGTTTTTTTATTTTCTATAAAACATACATATTTAGCTCTAAAAGCCATGGTATAAAACATAGATTTATAATTTACACACAGACATGTCTCACTCTTAAAAGTTTGTGTTCAGCTATATTCTTGTCTCATGAAAAGCATCTCATTTAACAACTCAAACAGGTCTTCCTGGCCGATGACAGGTCTGAAGAACAGTTCTGTTAGAAGGTTTTGACTGACAGTCTGTGTGGTTGAGGCTACTAGAAGAATACGTCTAAAGCGGTCCTTTCCCTGTTGATCATTTAGTATTACCTCTTGGAGAGCTTTCTGGGCTTCTTGTTGTAGACTTTCAATATGTGAAGAGACACCAAGTCCTTGTACATCTGCAAAGGAGACGTAAGCGTTAAAGAAGACGTTAACATGTCTGTAGAACACATACATTGCCATGTAAAGTTTTACATTAAAGTTTTAGTGTGACCAGATTTCTCAGAATTGATACTGAACTGATTTAGATTTCTTACCTGGATTAAACAACAACGTTCCCTTTAGATAAGCGTATTCTTTTGGACTGAGACCCAGATCCAAGAGCTTGTCTAAGCAGCATCTGAGTTTGTGCACCCCAGCAAGGGTAGGCAGGCACCTCCTTTCATCCTCCTCTTCACGACTCTGGCCCTGACCGCTGAGCAGAATCCTCCGCAGCTTGCTGGAATCTGGTAATTCAGCCACCTCGAAGACCATCCTCTCCTGGGCCAGCCCCAGAAGAAAGAGGGGAGCCCAGGAGTCCCTTAGCAGTGCTAGCTGGTCTTCTGAGGGTAACTGACTGAAAGATGGCAAACTTTTCATGAACCGCACAGTTTTGACCAGAACATCAGATGCAATTTGACAGGCACCGTCAGGGTTCTTCAGGCAAACTGCCTTCCTCTGCTCACAGTGGCAGTTGTGTGGCATGGCATAGTTGTTCAGGTTGTTGTTGTTGTTCAGGTAACTGCTGTCCTTCTGGCTGAGGATACTGTATAGGATGGTGTGATGGTGTTGATCTTGGGAACCCGAGCAATAGCACTCTGTCTTCATCTCATCAAGAGGAAACATGTTGAATGAATTAATCCAAATGGCGATGCTGCGACAAGGAACACAGACCAACCTACTCTCTGGGTTGGATGATCATGTATGGAGTGTAGCTTCAGTCACCAATTCCTATTTAAAGATTGCATCCCCTTTCTATGACAAGTCAGCCTTGACCTGGTGAAAAAAACAGAATGACCCTGGACTGCTGGCTGAGTTAGGCTTCTCCACGTGGAGGCAATAAGACACACGCTGTGACAGTCACGGTGGAAGGGAAGTGAGGCTGCTGGTGGGGTGAATGACATTTATCATGTTTACCTCAGTCGTTAACTCACGAGGCTGTACCAGGTTACCAAGGACTACCAGGGTCAATGCTCAGAGTGCCACCCCAATCTGCCAACCACATTGAATTCAGTTTACTTTACTTCACTTTACTTCACTTACTTCACAAACTTCCACGTGAACATAAAATAAAAAATATGATATTATAAAATGTTGGCATGTTTGGCCAAATAACATCTAGACATAACTACTGTATATGTGGGGTCAATATAAGTAACCTACTTGAAACACTAGTATAAAAAAATTGTATTTTCTAAATCCCAACACAGATGTTTTTTTTTGTTTTTATGACGAAAATTGTGTGAGTTAAACGTAACTACAGCAGAACAATCAATATATTAACAATCTGTTTCATCTCAGTTTATTTAAATGGTTTAATCATGCTTCCACAAGTATTTTATCTGGGTCACAGAAGCAGTGAGCTCTCGGTCAGTGACTCCTGTATCAGAGATATCACCTGCTAATCAGTAAAAATAATAATCTTATGATAATAAACATCATAAGCACTAATCTTAGTCACTTAGTTTAAACATGTTTCATTTCATAACTTTCAGTTATGACATTTTTCGATTTTTTACGGGGGGTGGGGGTTAGTTGCTCTAGTATTTGTGTATGTAGGCCTTTATGTATTTGTTAATGTAGAATTGTCAATCTACCATGTGAAACATTAAGTAACATGATTTTACTTGTAGCAAATAGCAATGATGCTGTAGCATGTTTTTCCCATGGTCTGAATGGTCTGAGAGGTTGCACTATGCGCTTCCCTGTACATGTACAGTGAGGGGTTCGCTAGGATATAAATAAAGTGTTTTTTGCTAAATGTATTTGTACTTATTTGTGTTCTAAAATATTCTGATCATTCGGTGCTCTCTTACAATCATTGGGTGCTCTCTGTTTCCCACTATTTTACGTCTCTGGTTTTACTGGCTCAACCGCTCATTTATGGTAGTTTCTTGTTGGTTTATTTGTCTGTCACTCAAAATGTAAGTCCCTGACTAGTAGTTTTGATTCGGTAGATTTTTCTTGTCTCGCAGAGTTACCAGTTACACGCTGTTTCCAGGAAGTAGTTGTCTACAACAGCGTGACTTAACATTGTTACCACCATCCCCATTTAGCTAGCTAACTGTCTGTTTAGCTATCGTACAGTGAATATTTTGCCTAACATTGAATATGGGTGATGATGAAGAAAAGTATGACGGAATGTTGCTGGTTATGGCACAACAACACGAAGGAGGGGTGCAAGAGGTAGCTAATACATTGCTCAAGATAGCTAGCTAGCGCGTTTAGCTACCTAGCTAGCAAACCAACATCGCTCGCTTACAAAAACGAGGCTGACATGCTGCATTAACTTAGCTACTGCCTAAACACAGTCGATGAGAAAGAAAATAGATAACTGTGCTAATAATAAGTTGCATAGACATGTTGCTCTACTATTTCTTACAAGCAGCCTAGCTAGCTAGCTACAGTAGTTGGGCTACCTTAAATCAGTGTGATTGCGTTAGCTACAGTGTTTGAATTTGTACTAGCTGCAGTACGTTAACGTTATGACAACCTTTCTTTCTAGCCCTAGCCAGTATAATTAGCTAGCGAGTTAGAAAGCTGGTATTTACATAAATTGGCATTAAAGGCTGGTTGGCAACGTCAAATCTGTCTTAGAATCAAACATGCCCTGGAATCAGTAGCTATGTAGCTACCTACAATAATCAATATTATCATTGAGGGATCATGAGCCTAACACTATTTCTTCTCTCAACAGTTAGTCAATACATTTTTTAGCTTCTTACGGCGAAAAACGGATTTCTTCATAGGTGGAGAGGCAGGTGCGCCAGAGAAGGTGGGTTTTCACTCTTACATAAGGAAAGAGCACCTCACCCAAAGAGTTTAATCATCACAATTTACTTGAAGTTCCTCTTAAATCCCCCTCTTAACATCTGTCTTTCCCCTCTCAGCTGGTTAAGGAGTCATTTGCCCACCACAGCCAGATAGCCCTAAAGGCCCAGAGAGAGAAACAGTCCAAACAGGAGAAGGAGAAGAAGGAGAAGGCTGAGAGGGCAGCAAAGTTGTCCAAGGAAGAGGAAAAGAAGAAGAAGAAAGAAGCAGATGAGCCCAAGATCCGGGAGCTGACAGATGAGGAAGCAGAGAGACTTCAGTCTGAAATTGATCAGGTACTAAGGTCATTACAGTCAATCCTATGTAAGTCCATTTCTTGATTCAGGCATGTCATTGCTGTATGCTACTTTTCCGTAGAAAAAGAGAAAACAAGAAGAACAAAAAGAAGCCCCCAAAAACAATGTGGAACCAGCCCCAGAGAAGGGAGACAAAGCGGTAAGAGAAGCTTAACAGCAGACTCACAAGGTTTCTAAAAACATTTCTCTGGGAGTTTTCCTGGGATTATTTCCCTTGTCTTCGTTGAGGGTGTTGGTTGGTTTAGGTGCAGCTCTTTGGGAGTGTGTGATTGTAAAAAAGGCTATTCAAATCAAATTCAACTTGATTTCTTATTCAAATCCTGTATACAAAAAAAAAAGCAATGCTTGACCAAAAAGTAACTGATTCCGTTGTTTTAATAACCCCTTTTCTTTCCGCCAGTCTGATTCAGAGGGAGAGGAGGATGAGAAAGACAAAGACAAACTGAAGCCAAACTCAGGGAATGGAGCTGACCTGCCCAACTACAGGTGGACACAGAGCCTGTCAGATGTGGATGTAAGAAATCTGCTGTTCAATCATAGCCTCAACAATAATACCACATGGTGTTCTGTCGGTGAATCGGATGGATCAGTCAGGAACAGGGCATGCCTTCACATGTTTTGCCCCCTTTATCATCTTTCCTCAGTTGCTGGTGCCCTTTGACGTGAACTTCCGTATGAAGGGGAAGGACGTGGTGGTGGATATCCAGCGGCGCTCTCTGAAGGTGGGCCTGAAGGGCCATCCTCCAGTGATCGATGGCCAGCTTTTCAACGACATCAAGGTGGAGGAGAGCTCCTGGCTGATAGAGGACGGCAAAGTCGTCACCATCCACCTGGAGAAGGTAGGGGCCGTGGTGGAGCGGGAGACCACCTGTCTGTTAAACAAGAACCGTTTGGAACATTGATCAACATTTTTTTGCCATCTCAGATTAACAAAATGGAGTGGTGGAATAAGATCGTATCGACAGACCCGGAGCTCAACACCAAGAAAATCTGTCCGGAGAACTCAAAGGTGACCAGTGCTTAAGTGAAGAGCTATAATATCATCATCCTATATGGTGAAGCTATTCAAACAGAATGACTAAACCAACACTGATCTTTCTAAACCCCATTGGTCTCTGTTTTTGCCGGTCTGTCTTCCCATGTCCCTGCTGAACAGTTGTCAGACCTGGACGGAGAGACACGCAGCATGGTGGAGAAGATGATGTATGACCAGAGGCAGAAATCCATGGGCCTACCCACCTCCGAAGAGCAGAAGAAACAAGACATTCTCAAGAAGTAGGATTCCTGTCCCACATACAACTCCTGTACATCTCCACGGAGACTCTTAGGAGTCACCCGGAGTTTGTTTTTTTATCTGACACATCAGAGCAGCTACTGTATAGTGTTGTTGGTTTAACAAAGCCTTTTATGGCTCTTCTTAGAGGAGAGGTCAATGTTTCGTAAGTCTAGGCTAACCAGGGAAAGGTGAAGGCGGTCACTCTGCTTCCACGGCTTCACTGTCAGGGCCAGGCCACTCTTAGATGACTGTAATAAAATACTGGGAGACGTCTGTACCAGGTTCCCAGACGACAGACGGTTACCTCCACCGCAAATAGGTCTCTCATATCAATATTGCATCATTGGTGAAATCAGGCCTGTACTTTCATGTCCTGTGCTCATAATCCACTTTTATGACTTGATGAGAATGGTTATTTAAATAGACAGAAGAGCCAGAAGGGGATATGGAGGAAGTTGCCTTTATCACTTGTGTTATTAGGCCAGAGGTTATTTACCCATCCTACTGGGGGTCTAGAGCCAGGCCAATGTCAGGGGACCTTTCGTTACGCAGGACTATCTGGGAGGTCTGCTTGGAAACTGTTTGAAAAACGACGGGCACTTCAAAAAACTTACCTGCTAGGTGATTACCATCTGTCTGAACCACAATGGTTTGGGCACAGCCTTATAACGTGGAGCTTGGCAAGATGGATTCTTACGTGGTCGTGATCTCACGATTCCAACCGCCATGCATGGTTGAATGTCAGGTTACCTTCGTTCAACTTGCAACAGCTTACAATGTGTGTCACTTCCTGTCATTAAACATTTTCAGCTTCTTTGATGACTTTTACTACGGTTAGACCTTCATTGCTGCAAGGGCACTATGCATAAAGTCCATTGTAAACTGTTCTTTTTACGACCATATATTTTCTTTGTAGGTGTTTTCACTTTAGTGTTTCCTTGACTGACGTGTGTTTTGTGTGTTTTGTATGTTTTCCAGGTTCATGTCTCAGCACCCAGAGATGGACTTCTCTAAAGCCAAATTCAGCTGAGAAGCTTTACACCTGTCGGCCTGGACGTCCAATCCTCCTGGGCAGCTTGTGAAAAACACTGTATGAATCCTTGTCAGAATCCACCTCAGCTAATACTGCAGTCTAACGAACTCTCTTCACGCTCTCAATCTCTCTTTCCTTTGTTTCTTTCTCCACCTGCTGGCTCTGTTCTGATCTGTGCATTCTGAGGTTGACAGTGTCCGTTCAGTTTTGGTTACTGTAACAGAAACTTCTCTGAAACGCCTATCCTTGTTCTGTTGCATGTGTTCATTAAATGTTTAAAGTAATGTTGGAATCCTTTAAAATATTAGTTGAAACCAACCCAGTGTGATTTGTGGTCATTTGGTCAACCCCCCCAAAATCACGTCAGTTAACTGGTAGAGAGATATAACAGGTTGTTAGGCGGAAGTGTTGAATGGCTCACTTTTATTTGTTCTCATATAATAAAATGTTACCAGCTATGAATTGAAAGTAAAGAATCCTAAAGTTGAAGGCTAGGTCAACCAGTGAAGTTCCCCGAGTCAATGACCATCCCAGTCTATTGCTTTTGGATGAAGTCCAAGACCAAGGAGTGCTGACTCGCATGTTTGAAAGCAGCAGGTGGTGAGTATGGAGTAATAACACCATGCATTACCTTGAGACTTGAGTATTCCATGTGGGCTTTGGTTATGAGTCGTATTTCACATGGTATCGATGATACATATCACTATTAAGGGTATTACTTTGATCAAGGTGTAGAAAAACGTGCCATTGAAGTAATGACAGATCAGAAATGTCACATTTAATATCCTCACTAGTCTTATAAATCCCCAATTTTGTTTTCAATTTGGTGCCACCAGGGGGCGCAAGTTGACCTCAAAATCTACTGTGGCTTTCATTGCCCCCATCATGTTTATCCATGGAGTCTCACTGTTTTCTAAAACAAAGGTTGAGAACATCTGATTGGGCCTATGACTAGACTATTTACTCTAACTCATATTTATTGTGAATGGTGTATTTGAAGTTATTGTTCACATTAGGAGGATGATCACTGTCTTATGTAAAGAATACTGACTCCAAATAGGAGTACGGTGTCCATTGAAGCAGTACAGTAGCTTACAGTCCAGCTAGAAGTTAGGTTTAAATGTGATATTCACCACACCATTAAGAAGGACAATGACAGACAATGGTTTCTATGTATCACATATGTCTGCTGTTTTTCCTTACAGTGTCATTATCAGCATGGGTGTTAATCAACATGTCATTATTAAGGTGAGAGACACAAGCTTTCTCACATAGGCCACACTAGACTTCTTGCATCTCGGCTAAATGTTACTTCAGTAAGGGCAGACTAGTTTGTTTACAAGTCTTTTCTACTTGGTGCTACTGCCTACTGCTAAGTTGTCTGGTTCTGTCAGGATGGTGAGAGTGTCATCATCTTGCTGGTGGCTGTTAGGGGACATACATTAGCTTATGCTAGCTAGCAAGTGTTCCAGATGCGTGAAATTGCACATGTGCATCTTAAAAACCTTTGGGCTAATCTGTTCAGCCTTAATAAATGTGCCTTTTCCTTGAGAGAAATACCTGACTTCAATTCTAGGATCTGTCTGAATGATAACCTTTCTACCTTTGCAGTAATGCAATTAATCTTCGGCAGTGCCTTCTGACCATTCAGGGGTTTGTGCGTTTTGTTTTCTTGTCATAGGGATTTATGAAGGCTCAGAAAGCCCAGATGGTCAGTTGTTTTTGAACACTGACAGTGGAAGACCTTTTTATTTCAAGCTTAATATCCGAATTATTACATGGATCTCCACTTCACAGTCACCGGTGTTTCGTGTTCCAGAATCAGGCCTCTGAGTTGTCTTTCTTCCACGGCTGGACCCTGGGTATGGGTTGGGCGAGTGGACGGGTGACTAGCAGAGGTTGAGAGCAGTGGGAGAGGCAGAGTCTGCTCAGCTGAGAGCAATGTCTCACCCAGGTATGAGAATTTCTTCATTAGCGAAGACACACAGACATCAGAGGACGGGGTTGGGGTGGGTTGATGGGCGAGGGGGCTGGAGGGGGGGGTCTGCAAACACACCGCCCCCACCGCTCCGCTGACTAGCTTTTCCAGACTTGACGACTTGTTTTTGGCGACGGACTCTCATAAATCACCCAGAAGGCCTTGCTCTGTGACTCACCATCATAATCGTACTGTTTGCGGAGGCCGCTTCGCCCTCTCTCCTCCACAGCCCGCTTGGCGAAATATTCCTGGAAACGCAGGAATATGTGAGAGGGCGCTCGGCCAAGGAGGAGGATCTACCCTGGTCAATAACTGAGCAATACATCTACCGTTTCCCAACATGGCAAATGCCAATAAACAAACACCCATCCATCCCCATGTTACTGTATTGCGTTCATCTGGCCAGTCCGCGTATGATGTGAAACACCTGTCTGGAACACTGACTGGTCGATCCTGGCCTCTTACTTGTTGTGGCTTTCTTGTCCGTGTAGCATAATAACGATTATGCCACACATCAATTAGCTCTGCTGTTTGGAGTCCACATGCCCTCCCTTGCCACCTGGGTGCCGGCCACACTCTGCAGAGCGTATTTGAAACACACACTTCCAGGGGAGGGGAGGGGAGGGGGGGGGGGGCAAAGCCAATCTCCGGCTCTCAATTAACGAGGACCAACAGAGGCGGCAGGCCGCAGTGCGCTGGGCGGCCCTCCCTCTGTGTGCTCAGCTCTGCAGACGGACAACGGCCGCAGTGACCGGGCGACTCGCTCCACGCACACCCCCGGAGCGGAGCTGGAGGAGATGGCCTCGGCACAGCAGGGCCTGTTTATCCCTCCAGACTAAGCAAAGACCAGCATGAGCAGCCCAATCAGCAAACATCCTCCTCGGCTAATCTGAGTCGTCCTCCTAAACAGTCTCACGCACATGCCCACGGACACACACCATCCTACACACACTCGCTCGGAAGCAGATACACACTGACAGTCTCGCTCCCTCGTATCTTTCCTCCGAACACACACACGCACGTGGACAATACATTTGGGGGCGTTCGCTGACTTATTGATTGTGAACCCAGTGCCTGTGCTCCTCATTAGTTTTGAGACGAGTCGTATTCCTGTGTGAAAGGCAGATCTCCTCGTGGCGGCCATTAAAGCAGGCATTCTGAGACCAGTCGTTTCATGGGGGACCTTTGCTCTGGAGTTGAGCACACAGAGCTGCTGTCATTGGCCCTGCCAGCTGCGTGTCAAGTTGGCCCTTCAGTACTGTTTGCCAGTGGCCCTGTGACCCTGCTGCCTTCATTTGCGCCCTGGTGTGGACCACTCAATCACCGTCCTGCGACAGCAGCCCTCTGGGGCTATTACACACTGCTCCTCTGACGTCACCTGGATACAGCAACACATCTCCACACTGGTGGCCAACACAACGTGGAGGGCCTGCCGTCCGGTGCAATTGGATCTTTCATAGATTGCGGTTGTCGTGGTGTCGCTGTTGTTAATTGTGTTGTGATGTTACACAGTGTTTTTTTTCGAATAAATAAATGTCATGGAAAGAACTGGTAATCCTCACTTCTACACAGAACCTGTTTGTGCATTTAGGAAGGTGGAGGTTTGGTCTTGGTTTGAATTCTCTCCCTAGCACTAGGTGGTGTGGTGTGTCAGCATCTTGGCATTTTGGGTTCATATACCTTTTGTTTAATGACATGGAATTCTGAATGTGTTAGCCGTGTGTCACACCGCTCTGCAGATTGTAACAAAGGAGTGCCAGCTATGGAAGCGCTCACATGGAGGGCCTCTACCTGCACACTTCTCACACTCCCTGACATTTCAATTACACAAGTCAAGAGGCCGGATTTGCTTAGCATAGCAGTGTTGGCTTTCTTATTTTTAGAAAGTTCAATATAGCAACACCAAATGTTTATTGAATTTCAGTGTAGCGATAGCAAAACCTGAATGCCGCTAGATTTATCTTTTGTCCCTAGCAGTACCATAGTGGGAGCATAGCTTGATGTGGAGTGACCATTTTTGTCCAAAACAGCGCCAATGAGATGTTGTGAATTTATAACCCTTGTATCTCAGATAATATCTATTTTTTTGTGTTCATGCCAATCCAGTTTTTTTCATTTTCAAATTTGATTTCAGCCTTCTAAGAAAGAAAAGGACCAATCAAAACCTTATTTCAGAAAAAAAAGAAAGTTTAATTTATTATTAAAATGACATAAATAAAACTCACAATGAGTCAAAATACAAATAGATAGATATGTACATGTGTTTCTGCGGAAGGAACTGGAAGGACACAGTGCTTCGGAGCTACATCTCATGTACATGCTGTGCTTTCCCCTGGGCAACTGTGTGAAAGTACAAGGCACTTCTTTCTCTCCTTCAGACCAAGAAAAGCACACATTGACATTGGAAGCAAAAAAGGCACATTTGTATGGCTAACAATCAAAATTGACGTTAATTTATTCTATATACACACACATATAAACATTTTTATGTTAGGACAACTGATTACTTCTTCTTATTTACCTTATAATAATAACACATCTCATGGCAAAAACAATCAAACCTACAGTAAAGATTGGCCTCTTTGGTCAGTTTTTAAGGGGCTACTTCATATTCCTGTTGGCTGGAATGGTTGTGGTGATCAACATGAACATGGCATGTGTCTGAGGATTATTGCCTTATTCCAGCATATGATTGTCAAATTATGGTAGAAACATAGCTGTGCTGGATAACTGAGTCCTCACACTACATAAGACACACACACACAGTTTGATCAGGATCTAATGGACCACCCCTGATAGTCTTTCACTTCAAATTGCACCTTTAGGGGAGTAGACTACTTCTGGAACTACAAAAGACCCACTGCATTCTAAAACCTCAGACTATCCTAAAACCATAGACTTTTGCATGTTGCCATTAAACTTGAATGGACTTTGGATTAAGACTTTAAGGTCTTAGTACAGTCTCAGGTCTTAGAATAACCTAATGGAATGGAATAAACCCAGAGCCAGTGGGAGCTTGTTTCTCTGTAGTATGAGAGCTCTGTGCCGTGTCCCAGCTCCAGTCCACAAGGTGGGTCGCAGCTGTTCCTGCGCCCTCATTGTTCCTGAACTACCAGCCACTCAGCCAGGGAAGAGAGGGCGGATGACTTGGAGGACTTTGGAGGAAGATGGGCCGGCCGTTCTTAGTAGCTCTGAGCCACGGGGGCCCAGGACGCGGTGAGTCTAGCGATGGAGCTCTCAAACTGGGCGTCTCCAACTCCCACCTCGGTCAGGCTGGGGTCGTACATGGAGGAAGGCGAGGAGACGGGCAGCGAGGAGGTCAGACCCGTGTAGGAGGAGCCTCGCAGGAACTGGGAGGTTAGCCCGCCAGCGATGGAACCGGAGGCAGAGCCTGAGGGGGTGAGGGTGGTTCCAGCCACTGACCATAGGCTGGGATACTGGCTGTGGGCGGAGAGAGGAACACAAGGGTTAGACTTGTACTGGGACACATTAAATGTTTACAATAGATGCAGCTTCTCAGGAAAAAAAGTGTGTAAAGTGGCCCTGGTCCATCCCAAGTGTTTATCTCTAACAGTGAGCAGGTGATGCTTACCTGGTGTTGGAGGTGGAGTTAGTGGTATGCGCCAGTGTGCCCATACCAGTGGAATTGGGGATCTGAAGCGCTGACCAGCTGTCATGGGTGGGTAGAGTCCCTGAGGAGTTGTCCATGTAGTTGTCTACACAAACACCAAAGTCAGATCAACCATTAACAATCCATTTCACATCCACTGGATTGATTCGAGTACCCTCCTAGGTGTTCCCTGATTGGCGAGATGGCGCGTCAATGCAATGGAGGCGAGCCTTACTTGTGCCAGTGCTGCGGTGGGGGTAGTGGGAGGGGTAGGGTGCGGCCCTGTGGCTCCTGAGGCTGGAGTAGCGTTCACAGTAGGAGCCGGAGGAGTGGCCCGGGGTCCCGCTGAACTGAG
This sequence comes from Hypomesus transpacificus, assembly GCF_021917145.1. NCBI lineage: Eukaryota > Metazoa > Chordata > Actinopteri > Osmeriformes > Osmeridae > Hypomesus > Hypomesus transpacificus. The sequence goes on from NC_061063.1 coordinate 4,019,698, forward strand.
GGGGGCTGCTGCTAGGGCAGATGGGCCCGTTGCCTGGCAGGAACCAACCCCCAACTAGAGGGAGAGGGGGGAAGGGAGAGAGGGGGGGGTCAAAGATGTGTTCTGGTTCTGTCTTGTCTAACACACACGTTTGGTACAAAATGTTATAATGTAAAATAATATATATATATCTTGATTGACAAAGATGGACGTGTGTTTGGGTTGTGTGGGAACTCACGTTGTGAGTATCCTGACTGTTGACCATCTCCACTGTGGTCTGGCACATCCTTATGGTCACTCCTGCAATAACAAAAACAAGCTTTAGAATCAGCATCGAAATGATACTTGCTGCGTTATTGTTATCTCACGCGCATGAGGAGGGTTCTTCTCTTACCTCTCTTTGGCATCCAAGAAAGCTTTGGCGAAAGGGTTGTGCTTGATCTTCAGAGCAGTTATCTACAGGAAAGGAATATGATTCATGTTAGTTATGTGTCTTGAGAATCTCACTATATATCCATTGGTTTAGAGGATGGGGTTTCTCAGTGCTACTTACCTCTTCGTTCTGGTAAGCGGTAACAGCAATGAACTGCGTCTCAGGAAATGACTGACTGCTGATCATTTTCTGAATCCCTCCAACCTTCACAATGTGTATCCTCGGTTCATATTTGTGCAGGGAATTCAGCATGATCTTGGAAAGAAAATGTCATATGTTTTGAAAATGTTAAATACTGACACTGTAGACAGTTTAAATTATGTCAGCATTTATGAACTTATTGTTCACCAAAATGCCCTTGGGTGTTCTTTAAGAAAGTAGAAAAACCTTGAAATGCAGAACTTGAGTTGCTAATTAGTTGAGCAAGGCAATCCACCCAACTACCAAATTGATTTGAATTTATTATGTACTTGATTTCCCAGATTTCAAATAACAACAAAGCGAAGGCCTCACCTGTCCTCCTCCGTTGAGTTTGTTGGACAGTTTGACTTTGCTGAAGGAGACAGGCGCTTTCATCCAGTGCGCACCGAAGTTGGGGGAGTCGGGATGAATGTATACGCAACTAGGGCTCTGAGGTTCGGGCTTGCCCCCGGGAACCCACTCGCCGTTCACATACTTCCAGCGGTTGTTGTCTGCGGCTACGAAATCCAAGAGGACAGAATACATGGCATTTGGGTCCAATCCGCTAACGCTTGCTCTAAGCACTGGAAACATCCGCCTGAAGACAAAATGAATGAGACTATTAATTCGGCTATCAAACGTTAATGACCAACACATACATAAAGTTGAGAATTAAAAACAAGTATCATCAGTAGGGTGCTACACTGTGAAAACTAGGCCTTGTATTCATTTTGGGCCTTAATAAAATAATAGGCATTGTAATTAGTCTTTCTATCTTCCTGTAGTCTACATAGCCTAGCTATTCAGATAAATGCAGCTTGTTTGGGAACGGCTGAATAGGCTGTGACCAATTTAGCCAGTTTAACAGATTTAAATCTACCTAGAAACTATGACACAGTTTGGATTATTTAAATTCATAAATTGTGAAATTTGACTAATCAGTGGGCCTCGTCTAGGCCTTCACATGTTTGTTACATATTGAAAAGCCTGTGCAAGAAATCATTCATACCTTCCAGTCTTGGTGACAATCATTTCGTTTGTTAGTTCTTTAAACTTGGTCCATAACTCTGCATCTTCCAGTCCGAGTTTAATATCCCTCTCGGAAGCGTCCCCCTTCTCACTGCCCTTCTGAAATTCGCTTTCAACGGCGCTAAGGAGATGGTCCAGTCGCTGGTCTGGGTTTGAAGAAGTCATATTTCCGATTAGAAGGAATTTGTAAAGAGGTCCGCAGAAGATTCTATGGGGTCACTGACTTGCAATGAGTTTCTGACAGTGAAATAAGTCCTACTGATTTCGGCCCCCGAGGCTTTATTATTTAAGGGACCCCAGGGACCACATGGGGATAGTGGGCGTACCATTTTCATAGCAAACCACGCCCTCATTGCCAATCTAATTTCGGACGTCTCCAGCACGGAGGCCTGTAGGCCCTAAAGGCCTGTAGAATAGGCACAGCATAACTGCGACAACCAGCTATTACATGTCATAATAGCTCATATTTGAACTTACAGTTTACACCAGATGTATAGGCCTATGTATTTTTTATTGTATTATTTTTTCTATCTTTGGCATACAATTAGATATATCTGTAACAATAAAACAATAAATACAGGCTTTACAGATAACTTTAAAAAAGTCTAAGACTAGGCCCTATGTTTATTAAAATATATCAATCAAATTTCCTGAAATGTCCGAGCGTAATTGCACATAGGCTTTTCGTTCATGTGGTTATATTGGGCTAATTTTGTATGAATTCATAATGTGGGTTTTCATGCCCGTGGTCTAACCTCAATTTCGTTTTGAATTGTACAAAGAGTTAGGCCTGTAACACAGAGTTTTAATGAACATGTAGGCCTACATTTGTTGAGGGAGGGGACATTGATTTACCCTGTTCCAAGGCTATGCTTAAAAACAAAAGAAGGGAAGAGACAGTGCCCGCACGGTGCCTTTGAACTCGGTTGTATATTTGCGAATAATGCTAATCTTTTGTTGTCCCAAATACACACGTGATAAATCGTGTGTTTACTGCGGACGGGCCATTAGCTAGCAGCGATTGAGGCGTCTCATGTTCCTGTACTTGGCCAAGTGTGGATGGCGACGAGGTGATGCGCGAATTTGCGTAATGGAGCCGCCTGTCTCCCCTTGAAGTAGTCTGCTGAACATAGATTCACTGTCTCAAATATTCCTATGATTGATTTACACTTAACAAATAATAGGCTATGGTAGAAGACAATTTGTCAAGGGGCAGAACGAGGAGAGTAGCCTACCTTTATTTATTCAACTGATAAAAACATTTCGTAATTGGTTATGATACAATGTAGGCCTATAATTTGTTTGAATTATGTTAAAAAGGAATGCCCATTAATATTTTAATCCAAATATTGTCACAATCAACTTTTTTTCCACAGGTGTAATTGTAATACTGTCTCCAGGTACTTCAATGGTGTTCCAGCATGCAGGCCGTTCTGTAATTGACCCTGAACAAGGCTGAATTAGGGGTCCTGTCTGCCCTTGTTTCCAGTATGCTCTGTCTCAGTGTCTGTGATGTACTTGGGCTTTGGAGCGTGACTCCCGTTTACTATGCCACTTCCTCTTGCTCTACAAAGGCCATAAATGTAAAGGGGTTCTCTCACACCTCTCCATCCCATATCATTCAGCGGCTTCTTCCTTCACTTCTTCTAGTTTGGAGCCTGAGAGTGTGTGTTGTACCAGCTACATGACTGTCCCCCATCCAGAGGCTCGGTCTCCAATCCTTGCTCTCCCCCCCCCCCCCCCCCCCCCCCCCCCCCCCCCCCCCACCCCCAACACACACACACACATGTGGAGGCACATGTGCACACGAACACAAGCAAACTGACACACAGGCACATAGACACAAACGTGGGCACACACATGTGCACACACACACACACAAAACTTAAACAATGTCTATACAATTTCGGTTTAAGTAATGAAGATAGTGCTTACTAATACGATTTAGTTCCATGTAGATTTGTTTGTATTTATTTAATGACAAGTTGAAAAATAATTTGGATGTTTCAATATGCACTTATTTGATGCATATTGAACTACTTTCACATACTCCTTTCCTAATGCTAAACATCTTATTATACCCTGTCATGATCTTGCTCTCGGTGACGTGAGGGTTAAGCGATCCAGCCTCTCTCTGGCATCAGCACACAGTCACCTAGGTGAGAAATATTACAGAGGCCTGGTGCTTTACAAAGAGACAGTTATAAGACGATGCATATTTTCCAGCGGACTTTGCTGGCCTAAATAAGTAAACAGGGGGAGGTGGATGAGTCAGCCCTGGGAAGAAGAAACTACCCAGACGTGGGCACACACACACACACACACACACACACACACACACACACGTACACACTTTTGTTGTGTGGCTAGTGGCCTATTCACTGCAATTTTTTTATCACTTCGGTCTTGGACTAAAACAGAGCAGAAGACAAAGTGAATGCAATCAGCGCACAGTTTTTCTCACATACAGACAGAAAGCCTCATGGTCATAGTCTGTCTCTTTCAGATATCCTGTGATATCTAAATAATTATGTAAAAGAATGTTTCACTTCCCAACAACATAATTTGTTTCAGAAGCAGTCCTTGCTCCCTCTGAAGAAAGAGTCTTGGGGTTTTAGTATATCTATGTACCAATTATTCCTAAAACGGTTCAAGGAAGGAACTGAGTTTGGTTTCTATTGCAGTGACAGTATTGTATTTTAATGCTACTTTATTAGTGCTACTGTAACCGGGAGACTGTGTGAAAGAGTGGAGGTGAGGACAGATAGGACATGAGAGAGAACTACCAATAGTCACTTCCCTACACCCTCCTACTGCCCCCCCCCCCCTCCCACACACACACTGCCCCCCCCCCCCCTCTGATGTGGATTGAGCCCCCAGATGCGTCTGTCACTTTTGCGTTTCCACTTCAAGTTCAGGAAATCTAAACTTTCCTCTTCTAATCACCCGTCTCTTTGAAAGGGATAAAAAGAATGAGTGGGGACAGTAATTGCCCCCCCCCCCCCCCCCCCCTCGTGTAGGTGCCCTAGTGTGGGCTCGGGGACCTTTGGCATGGTAATGCAGAAGGCTCAGCTTTGACACTCTGGCTGATGAACATTATCCTGCAGTGGAGGCGTCTGTCTCTAGGCATTCTGCAAGGAGAAGGTGTTGCTGCTTGGGACTGCTAAGTGTGGCAGGTCTGCAGGTAGACAGTAGTAGGCTACTCAACATGGCCTCCATGATTTAATAAGTCTTTTTTGCCAAAACATTGAGACTTCTTAGAATCCTTCTGTGATTATTTACGTTTACAATGCCTTCGTTTCGTTTCTATTGACAAACACGTACAGTCTCCCTGTATGGTTCTGTGTCACTCTCTCTCCCTGGTTCTGCCTCTCTCTCTTTTCTTGGTTCTCCATATCTGTCTCCCTGGTTCTCTTGATCTTTTTCTGGTTCACTGGTTCTCCCTCTCCCTGGCTCTGGGTATCTCTCTTATCTAAAAGGTGTCAGGAGCAGCAGATCAGGTTGCCAGGGTGACAACTGACTGATTTACAGTGTGTTTAAATCCTGGCTCTGTGGGAAAAGTCAAGGATTTCTTATGTACTCAGTAGATCAGCTATTGCATTACTATCTGTTCATGTATTTTGTCTTATTATTCATTAATATGCATTCCTACTTTAACCTAAACTATCTTCTGATGACAGACACAGGTCGATGATGTCGCCTGATTGAATAATCCACACCTGTTGGCTGTTATCTTGGTTTTTCCCTTTCTAAAATAAATTCTGTCCTCTGACCTTCATGTCTCTGAGTAACTTTGCTAGTACCACAGTGTGTCTGAACTTTGTTTGTCAAACACTCTCTCCAATAAGCTGGTTGTGAAATACTTAGAAACACAGAACCTAAACTGATGTTCTGATGTACTCACACTGTTGTAGTAGACAAGAAGCAAACTTTCTTCCTCCGGTCGCTTGGCAACTACTGTGTTTTCCACCATTGTTTGTATTTCAAGTCAAAGTACCTGTTTTGAAATGCCTCATCTCAAAACATTAATAAAGGGAAGGATCGGCAAGTGTCAAGCTGTCATTTTCTAGACATACAGAGTTCTCTGTGTATTCAAGTCAGGTCAGATCAGTTAGTCCGTCTTTTCCTGTTTTTTTTCTTCTACTGGTATTGGTGTTGACTGGGGTAAATATGTGCAGCTGAGGTCAGCAGACACCAGTGTGTGAGAAAACACGGATAAATCTCCTCACTCCAGCCCCCAGCTGGGCCATCACACACACACACACACATACACACATATGCACACACAAACACTAGGATCTCTTCCTTTGGTCATTTAGATAATTTTAACAAAAGGATAGCACTCAAATTCCATCAGACGGCACGTCTTTATTTTGTGTGGTGATTGTCTATTTCATATATTTTGAACCCTGTCTGCTGTATGAGCTTAGGGCATTGCAACTGTATGGACTGACGAAACGCAGGGAAATGTGTTCCATCAGTAAGAGTAATCAAAGCTGAGGCAGTCGTGATGGCTGCAGGGATCTTATTTACACAGAGAGACGTGTGATATCAGAGTGTGTGACTCATCGCCCTCCCCCTGCTACATCACTTCCTCTCTGTGTATGCACAATTACAATGAGATGTTCACACGATATGGTGTCAGGCCCTTGTTCCTGAATAGTGAAGATGAGGCCTCAGCATTGACAGTTCAGTACAAATAACTAATAACAGTTTGACTTCTCTGGTAATCTTTGTAATCTATTCTCCTTCTTTGCCATCTACATTGTCCATCATAGGCACATTTCTTTCATTTGAGGTATACTTAAATTCACATTTGAACAATGCAGCAGTTTAAAGAACCGTGTTCTACAATTGATCATGCATGGTTGTAATTTCCTCACATGCTCCTGGTCCTTCCCAGGTAGGAGCCTCTCTCCCTGGGTATGCAGTCTGGCTAGACTAGGCCATGCTAATGAGCCCTAGCATCTGCATGAGGAGCCAGGCTAGCAGTAGGGGCCAAGCTGGAGGAGATTAGAGACAGGAGGCCAAGATAGAGGAGACTGCAGGCAGGAGCCAGGCTAGAGGCAGGGGCCAGGCTAGAGGCAGGAGCCAGGCTAGAGGCAGGGGCCAGGATAGAGACAGGGGCCAGGCTAGAGGCAGGGGCCAGGCTAGAGGCAGGAGCCAGACTAAAGGCAGGGGCCAGGCTAGTGGCAGGAGCCAGGCTAGAGGCAGGGGCCAGGCTAGAGGCAGGAGCCAGGCTAGAGGCAGGGGCCAGGCTAGAGTCAGGGGCCAGGCTAGAGACAGGGGCCAGGCTAGAGGCAGGGGCCAGGCTAGAGGCAGGAGCCAGACTAAAGGCAGGGGCCAGGCTAGTGGCAGGAGCCAGGCTAGAGGCAGGGGCCAGGCTAGAGGCAGGTGCCAGGCTAGTGGCAGGAGCCAGGCTAGAGGCAGGGGCCAGGCTAGAGACAGGGGCCAGGCTTGAGGCAGGAGCCAGGCTAGAGGCAGGAGCAAGGCTTGAGGCAGGGGCCAGGCTAGAGGTAGGAGCAAGGCTTGAGGGGACTACAGGCAGGAGAAAGGCTAGAGGCAGGGGCCAGGCTAGAGGAGACTAGAGGCAGGAGCCAGGCTAGGCAGGAGCAGGGGGCCAGCTGACCGTAAAAATGGGGTAAACAAAGGGGGCTGGGCCGGAGCAGGGAGGGGGGGAGGGCTTTTACTGCCTTCCCACGCCAGCAGCAGCAGCAGCTCTCTGAGAAGTGTTACCTGGAAAAAGACTCCCCCCAACCCTAACCTCCACCTACCCCCCAAATCCCCCTACCCCCTTTACCCCTGCCACCGGGACACAGCCAATCTGAGGCCAGTGATGCAGCCCAGGTGTACAAACACTAAACTCAGGCCCAGATCAAAGGCTCTCATTAAAGGACAATAGATACAGCCCCCTAATCCTGGAGCTTTACCACTGTGGAGGGCCACCCCTTTCCACTACTGGGCCCTGCACCTATCAGAGCGCCCCCTTCTGTCCACTGTCACAATCCAAACTGCCCTCGGTGGTGGGTATGTCCTTGGGCCTCCTCGCTACTGTTCGACATGTTTGACATTTCACTTTGACATGGTAGCAGCTCAGCCCAGACATAAGCTTCCACGTTACTGATGCTTGACACGAGAGATGTTCCATCTCCATCACACAGACTTAAGCCACGGGTAAACACATATTCACTTCTATTAATATGATAAACAAAACCCAGTTGTCCGTAAAAACATTTGGTTGCTGTGGTCAATGACTCAGTTTTACTGAGTGTCACGGCCACTGCATGGGTGTTATGTCTCAGCACAGTATACATAGCATATATACATGTAATATATGGACATATACTTTAATTAATCTCTTTACAATTTATGGTTTCACCAGCATGTGAAGCAATCATTCAGTATATTAATTTCCCAAGTTATGACAGCTATTTTGGAGACTGACTGGGATGAATGTCATTCCGTAAGAACTCATAACGCTCTTTGACAGGACACTCCTTCATGAGCTGCTGTAGTACTTCAGCAAACGCATCCATCTTCTCTGCGCCACAAAAAGTGTTGTTTTAAACAGAACCCTCAAGGGTTCCGGAATGAACCGTTACATTGGAGGCCTGGGAAAGGTCTGTCTGAACTGAACAGACACCATGAGCCTCCAGCTTTGATGGGGGAGGACTCTTTGTAGTTGGCGTGGAGATGGCTTGTTAGTCAGTAAAAGTGAGGGCTAAATGGCTCCCTAACAGGAAGCTGTTTACACGGTGACGCTCAACCTGCCTGTGGCCCTCTATTGTCTCCTGCCCCCTGTCCCACTTCATTACCATTTCCATAAGAAAGGAACAGTAATTGCACCTTTTCTTCTGCTCTCCCTTCATCTTGAAGGTCTCTCCTCATTCTCCTTCCCTCCTCTCTCCCTCGTTCCTTCTCTCTCCTCCTCCTCCCTCTCTTTTGCCATTTACTCTCTCTGTTGCTCATTATGTTTCATGCTATTCATGTGAGACTAGAAATCACTGTACTTTCAAATGAACTTTAGAGTTTCATGTTCTTCCAGAGGATAGGGTTAGGGTCATCTTCATCTTTGACTAAGTTAAAGGAATAAAAGTGAAGTTTACATGAATAAAAAAATAAAATAAAATGTCCAGAGCTCTCTTTTGACGGCTGCAGAGGTTAGATTTCACCAGACTGAACATGGTTTCTGCAGAGAAAGGAGAAAACAGAACTGGGCAGGGAAGGGTCCATTAAACACAATCTGTATCTCTGAGGGTTCAGTGTGTCTGACACTGCCCTGGCCTACAACCTGGGCAAGACCCCAGCAAGACAACAGTGGCAGGTTCAAGTCATGTCAAGTCTGGGATCAAAGGTTCTACACAACCGTATTCTGTTGGTTGTTGTAAGAAAATATAAGTGTTATCAAAGTCAAAAAGCCCTGACAAAATGTCAATATTTTTTCTTGTATTGTCCCCCCCTTAACCATCCCTACTCTAACCCTTTCTTCTTATCTCACTTAAATTGCTAAATTGGTAACGTAGAAACACAATTGAAAACAGAAGTAATCTATGCAGAGACAATTCATCAGCCTTACATGAATCCTGTCAGGTTTATCCATGAACACATGCAAACTCTCTCTCTGTCTCTCTCCTTCTCTCTCAGTCCCCATAGGTAAACAATATTTATACATGTGCTTACAACACTCTAATTCACATTTAATTATGTCAGGTTTATTCAGAGTGCAACAATCTCAGTATCGTCAGATTCCATCTAGATTCCATTCCAGATTCTCCAGGCTTTCATATGATGGATAAGAAGCTTTATGATAAACAAGGCATCTAGTATTCAGCACTATCATCAGCGCTTATGATTAGAGGAATCCTGCTGATCCTGGCCAGAGAGACAGCATGCTTGTTGTGCTCAGGTCTGGGGGCAGATGAGTTGGTGCACGCGGGGGGTGGTGAGGAGTTGGGGGAGTGGGGGTAGGGGGTGGGGGGGTGGGGGGACCCCCTCGGTGAGCTGAGCTGTTTTAACCCTGGCCCCATGTGGACCCTGACAAAAGGCCGAGGTTGGAATCACCGTCTGCCCTATTGTGTGAGGGGGAGCCAGCGAGGCTGGGACCTGGGTCTACAGAGCAGAGCTGTAGGCTCCCAGCTCCACAGCGGGCTCCCTTACACCAGGCCTGTGTTTGCCTTACAGGTGACCTCCTCCCAGGTGACAGGAGCGACACAGAGTCAGACGGCCGCCTGCGACATGACAGTGAACTAGCGGCTGTTTTACTGGGCTCTGATTGGGTCTCTTTATCTCATGCCAGGGGTCAAGGTGGGCATCCCAAGATGCTTCATGTGTAGCAGCGACCTCATTAGAGGAAGCCATGCAATCGCTGAAGTGTGTCAAGCAGTGTGAATTAAGGATTGGATATGAATCGCATCTCTGAAAGGAAGGAAGTCCAGCGACTCAATCTCTTTGAAAGCTAGGTGACATTTCCATTGATCCCCTGGTTATCCCTGTCCAAACTGCCCCCCTCCTGTATTTATGGCAGATCAGGCAGGAGGTAAACATCTGTACAAATGAGGAAGAGATGAAGGGCATATATAGGTTTGGCCCGTTTAGAGCTCAGTCACATCAGAGGCAGATGTGTGTGTACCAAGCTGAAGTAAACAAGGACACCAAAGCTTTGATGTCACTGGTGCATCTATAAACGTTTTGTCATCGACTCCCATTTCCTCAGTGCAATTCAGTGTTCTAACGTCGCCCTCTGCTGGTAGGAAATGTCAACACCTCGGCTTTGATTTACGGCATTACGGCTTTCAAAACAGGGTACATCCTATTTCTGTGACCAATAAAGCATTTAAAGAGTCTTAGTTAAGTGAAGGGACACAACAGTGTAAAATTATATGTGAGCTCAGACAGAATTATAGTTTGTATTTCTAAGTAACACGTCTACCCACAACAAAGCAGAGAGATGACCAAAAAAACCGATATTTCTCCAAAATTGACATGTGACCTGTTCCTAATGAATGTCATACTACCTTTACCAGACATCACACAGTCATGAATACAAACCTGAATATAATGAGCACAGGACTGGTGAATGTGTGAAACAGTGCACAGCCAGGATGACTGCCATGTGGTGTTTTATTCATGAGCTTTACATCAGCCGCAGACTCACAGTGATTTAGCCGGAACATGAGTGTACTCAGACACAGGGAGATAATCTGGGGAAAAGATTCCATCAGATGAAGGCTTCATGTGTATGAACAAGCAATCAGTTCAGATGGACCGAGTATTATTTCCTAAACAATTTGTATTCCTCTTTCACAGGAGATAATACAGAATCACAACTAGGATTTGAATGCAGACGTTCCGCATTGGGGGAGAAATAGGATCTTGCGTTGTCAGATAACCTTGCAACAAATCACAAAGACACAGTCATTGTGCAAACACTGTACAATAAAGATGGAGAAAAAAGGAAAATATTGACGTGTTCAGATCACAGAGGTTAGTCTCATCATCGCACCCTGTCTGATTACATTTCTTTAGTAAAGTCTGCGTTCATGTTTGGCAATCTTGTCTCTGCCTTTGTCCTTCTCCCCTCTGTCAGTAAGACACTTTCCCTCTCCTCAGTCTCTTTCACTTCCTCCAAACCATGACAAACGAACACATTAGCAGCCTAATTGCTAAGATTGCCAATGAGATGCCTTATGAGTAACCCAGACAGCCTCGTTCCAAATGAAAGCCAAGGCAATTTGCATGAGAGGTAATTGAATCGCCTGCAGTGAGGCAGAGAGGGGACGTGTCGTACTTTTCAGCCAACTGGCTTCTCTGAGAGTAGAGCTTGAAAAGCCATTTCACTCGAGGGTGGAATGCCAAGAGTTTGCTCTCTCACTCATGTAGAGTCCCCGTCTCTTCAGCTTTCCCTACGCACTCGCACACCCTGTCCTGTTGCTCTATTGGTTGGCTGGCCCTTCTATGGGTTTGAATGTGAGGCCCTGTTAGTTCTGATGGACACACACACAAACTAACAACAATCCTGAGTTGGTCACTGTATGTGAAATGCAGGACTGGAGTGGAAACTCAATGGTGTAAAGTGTGATAAAAGAAAACATTCTTTGTGAACTGAAAGGTTTCGCCGAGTGGATATAGACAAGTTGTCCTTGTTCCTCAGATGAACAGGAAAAGCAAGGAGTGCGCACAGTCAAATATTGTATGGAAAAGAAGAAAGATGTACGGCAAAGAATTGATGTCTGTCTTAATAACATTCTGTCTTAATAACAGCCTGTCTTAATGACATTCTCCAAATTCAAATAAAATACACAAGGAAATGAATGCCCTACAGGACAGCTTTATGACAGTTCCACTATTACCAATCAAAAGAGCTGACAGGAGAAGTGATGTCTGGATGCATGAATATTCACATCTGCACGTGCACGCCACATGACTTTATGCACACATATAAGGCCATAATAGATCAGTTTGAATAGCACACACATAAAAACTGCTATTTTTGTAATTCTTGTATCAGTTGACCACCGAGGTAACATGGCCCCCTGTCTGATGAAGCATTCTTATAACAACAGGCTACACTGCTATGCATTTTTAGTTTTAGTCTTCAACAGCAATGAGGCCGATAACACTCCAAAAATTGACAATTTTACGGTGCCAAAATTAAAAGGAACCTTCTGAATTAGCAGGATAATTGTACGAAGTCTCCTTTAATGGGCATGTCAGTGATTACCATCTGCTTCCACCAATTCCGTCGGAGGATTTGGGGGGGGGGGGGGGCCGCCAAAATGAAATGTCAATCACATTCATCTAAACGAGTAAATTAGCGCGAGTGGCTCATTGTCAGAGTGAATCAGCCTTGACGTGACATCCATAACCTGTGGAGAACGACACTGCGATGAAGGATGCTGCGAATCACTTAAACCAGGGAAAGCAGAGCGCAAGACAGACACAGGGAAAGTTTAATGAGAGAGGGGGGCAAAGAAGAATCGCGTGAGAACATGCGATAGGCGGGTAGGGACAGCTTCAAAGACGTACAATTATCTAACTTTCGATTGGCCAAGCACATGCTAATGAGAACGCCTGATCTACTCCTTCATTTCCCCCTCGGCAGACCTGCTGTGGTACTGGCACAGCCTGTGGCTGATCCTTGAGCACTCTTCTCTCTTCACTCTCCTTTTCGTTTTCTTTTCACTCTTCCTTTATTTCTCTTCACTCTCTCTTTCTCACCCCCAACACACACACGCACGCACACACACACACACACACACACACACACACACACACACACGCACACGCACACATACACACACACACACCAACACACCATCTCTTTCACTGACATTTCCTATAGCCATGGAAGCAGACTCTAAATCAATGCAGAATTCACCCAGTTGGACGATTCATTTGTCCATGGGCCTGTTAACGGGAAGAATGAAGAGAGGGAGAACGTGGCAATAAATAATCTGACGCCTGGCTGTATTTATGCCCACAGCAATGGGTTTAACAAGGTGAGTAGTCCTTCAAGCAATATCCTAAGTGGCACTTTAGTCTTGCCTCCCTCCACACCCCCTGCGCCTGTGGAGGTTCCTTAGTGTGAGCTGGGGAATATTCTCTTCTGCACACACACACACACTCACACACACACACACACACTCAGCTCACATCTCTATTTACCCCTGCAGTCGGAGATATAGAACATTTAAAATCCTTGTCATAATTAAAGTTCTCAACCTTCATCTGACCCAGTTGTTCCCCAACTGTTGGGGACCAAATAGGAGCAGTCTAAAGAACTTTCCAGTCACTGCTAAACCAATCAGATTCCTTTCTAGAACTAACTGTGTCCAACAATGTCGGTAAGCTTACTCATGGATCATAGTCATTGTTGGTGTAATTGTTAAGGAATACTTCACATGGAATATCATCTTTTCTCCTTTTAGATGGACCAATCAAAGTCTTATTCAAATTCTTAAATTATTTGATCAATATTATTCAAGGTCAATTGCATATTTTATATTGTGGCTTTACAGCTAATTTCCCTGTATTGGAAAAGGAAGGTATTTCACAGTGTGTTGCAGTGGTTTGTCCACAAAGTGGCAGTCCTGAGCTTGCAATTCATTTTACTGCTCTGTTTTGTTGATTCCCACATCACATCTACAGCTGTGGTAGCATAACTTAAATCTCTATCCTCAGACCCTTTATGAACTATCATTACTGTCTGGTTGGACTCAAACGCTCCGGTAAGGCTGTCAAAGAATGTCCTTAAATTAAGAATACATGGGTTAAGTTAATGAAAAGGGAAACTTCCTTTTGTACCTTCTCTGGGCTCCTTTACATGGCTGTACCTACATTCTCTACACCTTGCTTTCTAATCATATCAGGCTATTGTTCGGTTAGAAGAAGAGGGGGGAATAATTCTATAACTTTTTTACCGTTTTCAATTACTGTGTAGTTTTCAGATTAAAACCCCACATTCTACCTGATAAATGTTATGGTTGGATCAATAGTGTTTTAATCCACTGGAAAATCATCATTACACTTATAATGGCATGCATTGTCACATTACCCTAACCTGAAATCACCTCATGTAACAACAGCATAAGATATATGTTATTAGCCTCAGTATGGCGCTACAAGAGAGTCTACAAGTGAGTCTGCCACCATTGCCATGATAACAGATTTGTCAGTGTAAGTCTTACTCCCCTGTGATGGAATACAGGTGCTAATCTCACAGTTGGTGTGATCCCCCTTTATTTAGGACCAGGCTGTGTGCTAGTGAAATACCAAGCTATAAAGATGCAAAGTTTTGGAGGCTGACACGTTGTTCTTCTTTCAATAAATATGAATCCTTTTTCAGCATTTCTGCTCTATTATTGATAGTGACCGTACGAGAGAGACAGGAAATGGGAGAGAGAGAGAAAGGCGATACCATGCAGCAAAGGAGCCAGGATGGAATCGAACCTGGCCTGACTCTATGTGGTATGCCTGTTTACCCAGCTAGCCCACTGGAGGCCCCTGGCTGACGTGTTTCTGATGTCAAACCACTTCATTTGGCTTATTTATTTAGCAAAAACCATGTGTGTGTGTGTGTTTGTGTGTGTGTGTTTGTGTGTAAGGAGGCCACAGACTTAAACACAAGCCTGTTTCCATACAATAGGCTGGTGCTGGGGTCGCCGTGGTGAGCTTCTGACCTCTCCCTCAATGGGCATTGTGTCTGTGGACCCGTCGCCTCCTCTGTGGATCAGGGTGTAAACCGGTCTGGGTTTAACAGGCATGAAGCAGGGCAGACTTACCCAGAAAGAGATGCTGGTTGTCTGGCTGGAGGTCTCTGAATGCCCTCAGTCACCTGGAGGTCAATTCAATTGAGTGAGCAAGTGAGTGTCATTAAGTGTGGGTGAGAACCCCTGGATCTGTTTACAACGCCCAGACAACATGATGTTTGTATGCAGGCTTGTTCCCATCATATCACCGCCCTGACTGTCTTTAAGTCTAATATCCCGTGAAAGCCATGTCCATCTCCAGACAATCCTCTTGGCTTAGCTTTGTGAATGACAAGCAGAGATTGGGGAAATGTATGGTGGGCCTATGGCGTAAAGACAAGGAGATTAGTATGCTATGACCTGCTTTACTGTCTCCTTTGTTTTCTGTGTGCCTGTGGTATATCTGGGTTTGAGTGTGTGCGTGAGTGAGTGCACGTGCGTTTTTCATTTGGAATTCTAGCATGAAAGAAACAGAATATATTTTGTTCCAAGCTTGATCAAAATATACAACTGCCTCATGCACAGTTGTTACCCTTAGACATCAATCTACAGCAGAATTCCAGGATTATGTGAAATTAATTCAGTTTTACCGGCCCATGGAACAGATGGCTATTTCATTCAAGACTCTGGGTAGTTTTGTTGCCTGGCAATCTCTACCCAAACCAAATCAGAGACCATAAACTGTCACTTAGGGGCAGTGGAATCTCGTTTCCACACGAGTCTAGCTATGAAAACGTCAGTCATTCCTCTCAAATGAAGGACGCTTTGCCCGCCCACAGCATCAGATCTCTATGCAAAATAGAACCTGGCTCTAAATTAATTGATGGTTGGGGTTTTATGCCAAGGCCCATCTCACACTGAAGCTAAGGAATACATACAATTAAACAAATAGTCTCCACAAATCAAAAAAAGACACAACAGTAATACATTACTAGTTAAAAAAAGTTCTGCTTTTATAATTTAGGAAAGTAAGGATATTGTAAACCGTTTTGTTTCTTTTTCATAAAGCCCTGGCAGAGACTATACCTTATAAATTCTGTAGTGGAATACCATTTTTCTCATATTATTTGTGCACTAACAATGACAAAAAATGTGTTTTGGATTTAATAATTTAATCATGGGCCTGAAATAACCCTAATTTTGATAAAAGAGACAAGTCTATGTGATTTCATGTAATACATTCAATCTAAGACCAAACTGTCTGGTTAAAAGGGCCTCTCCACTTTTCTTTCCCCTTCACTCTCTTTTAGTTAAGGCGGGAGTTTACAGGAACAGCAGGCAGGCAGGCCTCATCACACGCGGAGTTACACAGGAATGCATTGTATGTGTTAGAAAGGCAGGACAGTGAGGCGAAATAGTACCTAAGTTAATTAAAACCGGTAAGAGGACAAATCCAGACACAATTCATAGACCCCCGTGAAAGACTGAGCACAATAATATGTCCTTTTAGCGTTTTTTCTCGTGCACCCATTTGATATTCTGTCGTTCAATGCTTGAAACACTGTCACATACAAGCACACAAGTGAGCCGCGGAGGAATCTTTAAGGTTGTCAGTGTGTGCTTCGGTGCTGAAAGCACACACAGTAAATTGAAGCTATAACCGCCTGCAAAACGTGGAATGGATTCTGATTTTAATCTACTAGAAAATCATAAAAAGTCGAGCCCCAACCCTTTATACATTGACGATTCCTGACAATATGTTCATAAAGACATTTAATTTTAATTCTGTATAACCCTTTGCTCTCTATTTAACAGGTTAACCTAATTTCTGTGCCTTGGTTTGATGGGATCTGGATTGTTGTACTCCAGACTCAGTTGAAACTGAACTGTGTGAAAGCTTGACACAAACAAAATGCCTTATGGTGAGGCCTTCCAGAGAAGACAATTGACTGATACAGCTGAAATACTTGTGTGGGAATAATTATTGTAACCTTCTCGCTTTACACTATGCAGTTCCTGCTAAATGGGAAAAAGTTGATCTAAGATCATAAAAACAAATTAAAGTATTCGACAAGAATAGTTCCTTATATATAAAGTGTAAGATTATATATAAGGCGTGAGATTAGAAAAAAATAACATGAACCCCATTTAAGGATAGGCAATGTTATAATTGAAAAATAGAACAGAAAGTGCAATTAATAAAGTATCGTAATGGAATGTTACTGGACAGATAAACTTTGTTATTAAATGATATTACAAAATGTTGGTTGGTTTCAAGTGTATCTACAAACACTATCAAAGGTTGAAGGCCAGAACACTCTGACCACTCATTTCCTCAGATCATCGTATGATTCTAATCCAGTGACTCTACCATCTCTTTGGTCTGTCTGGCCTCTCTCTCCTCTTGGAATGCTGCCACTGGCAGCAATTCTTGACTCAAACAACACAAAGGACTATTTGGAATGTGTAGTAAAATCAACACACCTCATATTGGTCGTCCCCGTGCTTTGTGAGCTTCTCTGTCTCCCGTTGCATGAAAGCCCTGCTTGAGAAGGTACATGTTAAAAGGGCGAGCGAGACACAGTTTAATCAAACCTTGGGGTGCCACTGTGTTCAGTGTCAATGTGCCACCATTTCAAAGAAATGACATATTAAGGAGCACAATGCAGGCAAAACAAACGCCTTTGGAGTGGTGGGAGCCCGAAACAAGCGCACATGCCCCACTCTTGTT
Source organism: Hypomesus transpacificus (assembly GCF_021917145.1). Classification (NCBI taxonomy): domain Eukaryota; kingdom Metazoa; phylum Chordata; class Actinopteri; order Osmeriformes; family Osmeridae; genus Hypomesus; species Hypomesus transpacificus. Next base: position 4,037,237 of record NC_061063.1, read on the forward strand.
TTTTGAAAGTAGGCTGTCAGCGGGGTAGTATTTGGCTGACATGCTACCAAGAAGATTTCTGGGCACACTTCAAAGAACTTTCCCCCCACTCAGTTCAGCGGCAAGCTGAAAGCGGATTCATTCCTTGTTTCATCTAATAGATCTACTCTTCTCTGTACTCATAGTTCACTGCGTCGTGTTTATCTTTCGAAATCAGTATTCGAGGTCAGCTTTGCCATTATCTAGACCTGGACTCTGTTGGCATCAGTCAGTGTGGTTGTTTGGGGCCATGTGGCTCTTCGTGGTCTGATAATACCCCGGCTCTCCTCAGGCCCCCTTCTCCACTGTCACGTCTGGTTGACACAAAGTGCTGCCACGGTGACGGGGCTTACCCCTCCCTTGAAAGCCCAGCTGTCGGTGGTTACATAATAGCAGGGCCTTGTTGGGCTCTCCGGACGGCTTTGTGCGCCTGTCACTGAATGTAATTGTGGGTAAGATTAAGCGGCGGGTGAGAAGCCGCTGGTAAGGGGTTCCTACCTGGTCTCCTGCAGAGAAAACAAACTTACTGACTCACAGAAACGAGGACTTAAGCATCTAGCCCAGTGTTGTTCCCTTTTTTTTTTTTACACTTAGCTTTGTGTTGCTGACTGATATTTCTTGTTGATGTGCCCAATTGTCGGACTCAAGACCTCCGAGGGACACTGGCTGCTGGAGCTGCCCTGCCCTGAACTATCCTGGAATGTTGAATATCCGATCATAATATGATTTGGTGTGTCAATAAGGGCATGACACAGCAATGCCCTTTGTATCATTTGAACATTTATATGTTTGTGTCTTCACATTGGTAAGATGCATGTGATAAGAGTAAATAGGGATGGATAACCATGTCATTGAATCTGTGATGTCTGATGTGTATTGTAAATTGAATACCTTTATGGGTTGTTTACCGTGGCAACAACAGATTTTGTGTAAATGAGGAAATAAGGCTGTTCAGAGAAGTAGTTCCAAAGAGGAAGATCTGGCTGGCTCATAGTAAGCCACCTCTCAGATTGCACAGAATGCTTTTCAAAACAGTATCCAGTTGTCCATCTGTGAGCTAACTGTCATCCCCTGGGTTTGAGGCACACACTCTGCCTGTGCTAGCAGTTGCATCCACGTTCCCTCCTGTCTGCCTCCCTCCTCTCTGCCTCCCTCCTCTCTGCCTCCCTCCTCCGTTTGATCCAGGCCAGCTTTTTCCTCTCTCTCCCGTTTATAACAGGGAGCCAAGCCTTACATTAAATCTGTGTTTCTGCATAACCGGCCTTGTGTGTGTGCTTTTTTTTCTTCTAGTCTGCCAGGCCTCCTCTCTTGCGCTTTCATGCAGTGGAAGTGCCTTATACAGGCAACCCAAGTCTACCTTCCTTCTCCCTCACTGTTCCAGCTCCTCTGAACACACGGAGACAAACCCCCTACCCACACAATGTTACAGTTATATGACGCCTTCGTTGTAATATGTTCAGTAAACACACCGTTGTTGTGACCCCACCCCCATCCCCTTCCTTTCCCTCCAAGCCGTCCCTTTAATATGTGTTTACATTACTGCTCTTGACTGACAGATAGTGTTTCGCTAGGGGTGGGGTCTATGCCTCTGATCCATTATCTCCGGCACCTCCTCCCTCTTTTCGTTCTGTTTTCAAATTGCCTTCTGTGAGAGAACAGAGCTAACAGGCTGTAATAACTGAGCCATATTCTCCCACCCCCCTCCCCTTCCTAGACTCGAGTCTGATCTGGAGACACAGGACGGCAAACTGCTCTCCTTGGTGTGTCTGAAATGAAACATCGCTGTTGTCCCTGGCTGTGTTCTAAGAACTTGCTTTATTGTAACTGCTTCAACGACGATTGCGTATGTGGCGCCTGCTGCTATCAAAGGGAGGAGATATCCAAATCTCTTTTTGAGAAGCACTCATCCAAATCCTCCAGCAGAAAAGTGGGTTCATAGAAAAGGCACAGTAACACTATATTTGTAAAAGAGAGTAATAGTATTGGTTTCAACTCAGCCAGGGGTGGTATTCACCCCTTCATGTAAGATGTAATTTGTGTAATGTTAATGAATGCATACTCACCCCTTCAGTCCAGGCTGAAGCGTGGACTCAAATAAACAAACGAGCTAAGTAATCAATCACTCTGCTCATCAATACTGTCTTCAATCAGTGTTTTTTTGTCTCTCCATGCTTCTTCTTCTGGAAGCTGTTCCGTGGCATACCACGGAGACACATGCCAAAACAAAAACCCTTGGTTGGCTCTCCAACGTGAGCGTCATGCCTTTGCCAGGCTTCACACTGCAGGCCCGTGCCAACCTTTTTATAAATGCCCTATTTGGCATGAGCCATGTTGAGCCCAGCACGGGCTCAAGGTTCTAGTTTAAATATCCTTTCCAAATATGAACACGTTCCAAATCCTAAATGTTCCAAGTATGATAGATAATGCTTTCTACATTGTAAGCTGGCTGGTCATATTCACAGGAATCCATGGGCTGTGGGACCACCAGCTGGGCCAACAGTTAGGACAGAAAGGTAAAGTCGTGTGCAAGACTGCCTCATCTCGTAGTATGGTCACATGTTACCCCCATTTCTGTCTGTAAATCTCAGAGGACTGTCCTAATGGGCCCGTGTGGCAGCTGCTACATTGTCTGTGTTTACGGTCTCATTTCTAGGTTTTCAGATAGGAGGTGTGTCCAGCCAGCCTGACAGCTAAGGAGCAATCTTGGCTGAATGTGTCTCTTTCATCAGCATTTCAATGCAGAGATTTTAAGATACCCACCCACCCACCACCACCACCCTCCACCTTGTCCAGAATCCCCCCCAGGCCAATAATTAAGTCAGGAGAATGGCTCCATTCCCTCAATACTTCTTTGGTCCCCTATCTGGCCACCTCCCCGCAGTGGTGCTACAAAGCCAAGCCAAAGTTTTGTTGTCACAGTTGACTGGTGGGTGGTGCGGGGACCCCCCCCTTCCACCCCCAGCATGGGAGCCAGAGGTCATTCCTGAAGTGTGCCGCCCCATGAGGGGGTCGGACCTGTCACAGCTGCACCTCTCCTGTGGAGACGGCGGAGGATGGTCACCAGAGAGGAGCCCCGAGAGGAGGGAGCAGCAGGGGGTTGGGAGCCTGTGGGGGGGCCTGGATGGGGCCCCAGAAGCCACGTGGTCCTGCTACAGGCTTCCCAGCCTAGTCCTCACACCACCACACCAGGGTTTTCCTCCCATGCAGTCCAGTATTAAACTGGCATTGGAAGTCAACTGTGACTAACGTCAATTGTGCTTTCTTCTATTAATATCTGAAATGGTCAAAAACATGATGTGAGCCAAGGTCCTGAGAGGAACTTTATCAGGATGGACGGGTTGTGCAGCATGTAGTTTGGCAAAGATTTTAAAGTTGTGCCATCTGTTGTTTACTGTTTTTACCAATGACATTTGGATGTATATACTGTACACTCATTTGTGGTTGACTGTGTCATGTCTACATTTTCTGTATGTAAAAGGACCAATGTTTGTGAAATGCAGCGACACTAAGCGCAAGAAATATTTCCCCAAAGTGACAATAGAGTATATCGTTTGGTAAAACAGCCTTGTGTATCTGTTCTCTCCTCATCTAGTGCAACACTGTCTGCTTTCCCATATCCTCAAAACACAAAATCAAATGCACAACATGCTGCTAATATAGTACCAGTTTTTTAATTTCTCCTCATCTTGGTCCTCTGGGAGTCGTGGCAACAGACAGATCCACATAAAACGATAGACATGAGGCACAACAAAAGCATGTTTGTAAACAATAAGCTAACATAGAGGAACAGGGTGTGATTCAGCTGGCAAAGACAAGTACATTCCATGCTCATTACATTGCCTACTGTATACCGGAACCCATTTAATTGGTTATTTACATTCAGGAACCCTGTCTTCTTATCTGTGAAGAGCAAATAGCTTGGTAAGAGTATCAACTTGGACAGAAACTCTATTTTACTTGGGAGTCCGTGTTGAATCAATTCATCTTCTCTGGCTGTCATAGTTTCAATTGATATGCACAGCTCCAGGGCTGGTCTAAAAGTGGTACCTTAATCAGTCAATCTGCACTGTGTCAATACTGTTCATTTTGACACATTTCTTCCACAGCCCATCCCACTGTCCTAGAGAAGACTGCCCTGTTATCCACTCAACAGTCTGTGAACTCTGGAACCTCTTGGCTTCAAGCATTGATTAACGACATGGAAACATCTCCTTAATCTGTCATTCAGATGTATTTGAATCCCCTTAACATACATGGGGACCCTGTACTTGCAACATATGTTGCTAGTAAAGTCCACCATGAATGTTGAGCGCAGGAAAAATGGTTTGGACAGTTCTGTGTGCCGTTTATAGCCACGCTTGATTCTTTCCTGTTTGGCACTGTAGGGTGCTGCCCACAAGTCGCCTTCTCATCTTTATTTTGACCCCGTTGCGTTTCTCTCCATCCCTGTAAGAACTGCTGACAGTGTGCGCCATGTGATTTCTGTTTCCCAGGGACTTTGAGTGTCTGTCGCCAGAGGAATGGGAATGTACGATGAGCTCTGTGACCCAGTACGGAGCAGCTCCCAGTGTGAGGGCAGTGATGAGTTCCTGCTCCACAGAGATGAGCCCCTTGCATTTCTCTTTTTCATCCCTTCGAGAAAAAAAAGGACGGAAAAGAATTGAACACTTTTCCGTCCTTGTGAGGAGGACACCACAGCTTCTAAGTGCTCTTAACCTTGCCACGCTTTGTTTGGACCAGGGGTCCTCCCCCACCATTGCACACACATACTTTGAGAAAAGGAGTGTTTCAAATTTGATGTATGTGTGTTACGCTCTGGCTGTGGATTTTTCAAGAATGTTGAGAAAATGTCTGCCACCCCTGTAGAATTAATCACCTTAGACAAAAAGTATTTCTCAGATGAAAGCGTAGCAGTGTAACCTAAATATGTCCTATTAGCTTTGTATTGAAAGCTTGTCAGGGTGTATAAAAATCTCTGAGGCAATTTCAACATTTGGGGGAAAGAGGATTTCCTTTTGGTAGATGCTTTACAGAATATTAGAATCAGACTGTTGTCATGAGAAGGATTCCTTAGCATCTCACTGTAAAGCTCCCACTGTATGAAGCGGAAAAAAGGGGTGCCAGGGTTGAATCCGTATTATTAAATCAGCCCTGAAAATGATGACCAAGATGATATCGCTTTGACTACTTGAAAGACAGGAAGTAAGAATGATCCAGATCATGTGACAGATGCTTTTTAATTTTATCAAAGCTTTATGTGTTGGCCCCATTGGCCTCCCTATTGACCTTCTTTTTATAAAAGGGAGATATAATTTTCATATAAATGTCATGTCTTTATGAGATAAAAAATGTCACCATCAGCGGTTTCTTCTATCTGGATTAAATGTGTTATGATATGCATAGCCTGCAAAAGGACTGGAGATGGTACCATATGTGCACAGGCTTCACACAATTTTATTACACCAATAACGAACAACTTTAAAAAGAAATTGAAAAGGTGTTTGTCAGGTAAACGTGAACCAAGAATGTTACAGGAATGTACATAAACTGTCTGGAAATGAGCCGGACGCCGACTGGAGTTTGTAATGTGAACTTCCTTCCTCTGCACACTCCATACTAAGCGTTGCCCTGCTGCCTGGCAACCAGCTGGACAGGACCCAACTACACTGTGTTTGTGTGTGTATGGGTGTGTGTGACAGAGCAGTGTGGGAGTGTCAATAATTTATGTGTGAGTGTGTGCGTGTATGGTTTTTTTAAGTGAATAACATGGGGTTTGTGTGAGCTTGAGATTGTGTAAGGTTTGAAGTATGAGTTTATGTGTGTGTGTGTGTGGGGGGGATTTTCAAGCAAAGAATGTGTGTGTGTGTGTGTGTGTTACTGTTTCTCCAAATTCAACCCCTCTCTTAATAGGAAATTCCACTCCATATTATTGGGTTGTCTTAGCGATTACATGGCTCCATTCCCAGACTGAGTCCAGGGGAATGAAAAAAAAGTTCTCAATGATCTGTCATCAATTAATTTACTTAGGAGTGACATTTTTACTGTCTTGTGGATTCAAAAAAAAAGATGCATTGTGTATGAAAGTGTCAATTTTTTTTTATACGGATTAACTTTATGACATAGATCTGGCAGTAATTCTTTTTTTATGGCAACAATCCCTCCAAGCCAACTTCTTATTCGCTTGATCAAAAAAGGGTATGCTTCTGACCTCCAATGTGTGGTGGTTCCTGGGCTTGGTAAACCAGGGAACAGTACATGTCCTCATTTTCCTGTATAATGCTGTGAACAACTGTAGTGAGGTTTCCTTTACAGACATGAAAGAACACGATAATATCCATGCATCAGCCTTTTCCTCATGAGCGTTCCTCCAAGTTACAGTTGAATAATTTGCCCAATTGCTCAGCCAAACGCTGACATATTGGTGTTCCTTGCGGCTTTGTTTATGGTGTTCTTCTTTTCCCCAGAGACCTCTAATCAATCTTTGATATCAAGTTAATAAAAAGGTTGCTGGCTGTGGGCCCCTGCTTGGCCTTTCTCCAGGGCTGCTGCTGTGGTTATTGTGGAGCAGACTAACCCAGAGCCCAGGCTGAGTGATGCATCATGGCCAGGCTCACAGGGAGGTGACTGGAAGGTACAAAGTAAACACTCTTAAATCATCATCTTGGGGCAGATGGAGAAAAGTCACATGACCCAAACAGAATCAGAGGCAATGGAACTGGCAAGAGTCTTTTTAATTTCGATATGAGGTCCAACTCAAAGTCTGATAGGATGTGTATTTAAAAAACGAAAAACCAAGTTCCTGCTTGGCATCAGCTAACATAAATCCTTAAGGACAAATGAAAGTAATGGCACAGGGTATAGGACAGGCCTTGATTAAGTTTTATCATGCTTGTCTGACAAAGAGTGGTAATCAACAGTATATTTTAAGACATATCATATGTCTCATATTGCATTGGGAATTGAACCCCTTGCATGACAAACACCATGCTCCACTTCAGACACATTGAACATTGATAGACACCTACACATTCAAGTGAATGTTTTTACAGTGTAAAGCCTCCTTAACTATTCAGACATGTGTGTAATTCAACCAGTGTTCTTTTAGGGGCCTGGTAGCTTGAGAAGGGATCCAACAGAATATTGCAGATTTTGTCTTCACAAAAGCGTTCTGCAGCATTCCTTGTCTCAACTGAATGTTTTATTTTATTTATTATTTTTCATATTTGTGTCTATACTATACACAGTATTTTGGAAAAATATATATATTTCAAACCTTTTTTGTCATGTTTTGTCCTATGACGAGGACCTTTTCCATTTCAGTTACTGCACACTGCATTTGAGTGTTTAGACAAAAGATCAAAACCTGTTTAAAAAAATAAAAAAACCTGGCCTTATGAGGTGGGAATAAAATAGGGAAAGATAAATGAGAAAGAGAGAGAAAGATCCCTACCCCCTTCTGACTGCCTCTGTCTACATTCTGCCAGAACCCTCCTCCTAGCCTAGATAGCAGCAGCTGACCCCCACCCCCACACCTCCCTTTAAACATTCACAAGCTGTCTCTCTACCCTTAATGCACACAAGGGGGAAAACAATTCTAAACTCAACTTATACTAAGGGGACACCCTTCTCTGTCTACTGAGTGAGAAATGTCAGCTTGGCACTGTAGCTCGCCGCCAGAAAGCCCTGCATTGTAAAGGAAAAGGGCTGTGCTGTGCTGTGTGCTGCTTTGCCCATCCCCCACGCTCAGATAGCAAAGTTCTGCTGCTTTTGCAAGCAGTGAGGCTGCTGCTAGGAGAGAGCGCGAGGCAGGCAGGCAGAGAGAATGAGGAGAGGGGGTGGGGAGAGAGAGAGAGACTAGCAGAGTGGGGGAGAGCGTGGTTGTTCTCATTTGATTATTTACTTTCTGCTTTCTCTAAACCTTTTATATTATCCTGGCTGTTCTATACGGACTCACAACACATTTTATGGTGACTTTTACCACAAGTATAGCATTCTGTGTTAGATTTCAGTGGCCTACACTGTTTTTTTTCCCCTCCCTCACTGTGTTCTCTTTTTTCTATCTTCACTTCCTGCTCTCTGACTGGCTCAGTCCATCCCCCATCCTTTTCTATCCTTCTCTCTCTCTCTCCCTCCCTCTCTCTCTATCCCCCCTCTCTCTTTCACACACACACGCACAAACGCACGTATGCATGCACAAAAAACATGCGCACACACATACAGGCTGTAATTTCATGCTTTCCTTTCCAGAGATCAAGCTCTTTGCTGCTGTTACTCCTCTTATTTGCTCTCAGCACAAGAATTGAGTCAAACACCCTTACATTATGACTTATGAATATTACATGGAATAGAACAGAATAGAGACAAACTTAAAATAACTACTGTTAATGAGAAATATTTGCATTGAGCAGTCACTGAACCCTGGATCCCAACGAAGATGCTATAGAAATGGAAATGTTAATGTCACTATTAAAGTGAACGTCTTGTTGACATCTTATCATGTGTCATGACTCATCTACCTAAAAACTGAATGAGTATTGGAGACAATATAATGCAAGCATTTGCTAATGTTAGTCTAGCATTAGGGTTACAGCCATGAGAAATGTAAGACATTATGGTCACACAATATATAGACTGTGTTGTTATTAATTTGTATGTCTGTTTACTAAATGATCCTATCTAAATGTTAAATAAAACTAGTCTACAGCTTATAATGGCAGCTTCCCCATGTAGTCCTACTCCGCATATTGGTACTCCGCTCCGTCTTTTACGTTTGTCTGAGAGCTTCAGTAAAATGGCTGTGTCTCGCGGAGCCTCGTGCTGGTTTGGTCGGTTTCTTGCTCATACTCTCGTTCTGTAACAGAAGCCCCCCCACATTTTGTGTCGGTTGATTTTATTCCCAGGATACGTATTTATATTATTCCACTAACTTTTCAGTCGAACCTGAGTCGGGAGTGGATGCCGGATTCGGTCCGGAGGTAGGGGGAATGAACCGGGATACGGGTACATTGTTATAAATAATTGTATTTATGTTCAATGCTATTCAGAGCTTGATTGTGAGTGACTTGCTGTGAGAGGGAGAGAGTAATATCATGGCCGCTCAGGTCGCTAGCGTAGCCACTCTCAACACTAGCCCGCCATCCGAACTAAAAAAACCGGATCGGGACCCACAGGAGGAGTCGGTACCGGGGGAGAAACAACATGAAAATAAGGAGCCGGGATCTGACAGCGGATCTCCGGGACAGAAGGAACTGCAGGACGGGGCCGCTGGTGGAGATGTAGGGGGAGGAGGGGATCCTGATATGAAGAACGGGAACGGGAATTCGTCCAGGGTGAATAATAATAATAACAGCCAGAATGATACGGGGGGACCTGAGGGGAATAACCATCCCGGAATTGGGCATCACCACCCGGGGCCCTTTCCTCCACCTCCTTACGGTTACAACCAGCACTACAGCCGGGCCCCTTTTCATCAACATGGCGGACAACAAAGCCCTGGCATGGCAGCTGCAGCGGGGCCGGCAGTGCAGCCAGGCAGCATGATGGACCCATACCCACCCAATTCGCATGAACACGGCTTCCCTAACCATTACAACAATTACAGCCCATTTCCGAATCGGACTCCTTATCAGGGCCAAGGATACGCCATGAACTCCCCGCGTAATAGTCAGCCTCCGGCGGCTGGGGGGCAGCCAGGCAAGCAACAGCCACCAGGAGGAACTACAGCTATGGCTGCCTCTTACAATAATCAGAGGTATAACATGGGGAACCCACAACCTACGTCTACCCCTACTTTAAATCAGCTCCTAACATCTCCTAGTTCTACAAGGAGCTACCAGAACTATCCACAAGGAGACTATAGTAACCAGGAAGGGGCCAGCAAGGGACCAGCAGACATGGGCAGTAGCCAGTATGGTGGGGGCCATCCGGGTTGGCAACAAAGGAGCCACCATCCTCCTCCAATGAGCCCGGGAAACACTGGACAACCTCTAAATAGAAATCAGGTAAACTTCTCTTATTGTACATATCTACTTTGAACAAGTTATAGCCATTACACAGCTTTGGGTAATGTCAGAGGCTTCTATTGCTATGGACCTGCCATTGTCTATGTGTAGCTCTCTAAAATGGCTGCCTCTGTTATTTCCTAACACCAGCTCCTGAAGAGCATTTAAAAAGAAAAATAAGCTGTATCTGCGTCTAAAGACACAACTTTCTGAGCCAAGGTGAATGGTGTGATTCTTTGCTTACTTGGGGCGAATGGGACAAGAGTTTGCATGGAGTAATTGAGGGCTTAAGGTGATTTAATGTTAGTAAAGGCTGTGCTTTTCAACCTCAAGTTATGCCTTATAGCGCAAATACACGACAAATTGTTGTACCTTGTAACGAATCTTTGCTGAAATGGCTTTTCAGATGTGTTCACGTAAAAGTTTGTTGAAAGGGTTCTTATCAATTTACCAAATTACCAAGATGTAGCCTGACTAATAACTGTTTGTTGAACGATACATACGACTAATTTGCAAGCCAGCATAGCTCGTAAAGAAACGCGAAGTGTTCATTTCGCTGTCGGCTGTTTATCACAAAACCCAAGTTGCAAAATTGTATCCGCAGTAACAATAATGCATCGTTTAATTATTATCCCGATATTGCTACATTGTAACGAAGAGGGGTGTGTGTTCATTCCACCCTGTTATTGCGACGTTCTTTCCATGTGCGCTTGTAAACACGGCAAGTGATTTGAGTAAGTGCAGATTGCTTTGCTTTGGGATTTGAATTATGGAGGTAAAATCCTTCTGTCAAAGCCAGGAGACAGTTGGTCTTAGGTTGACATGCTAGCTGAGATCTGATTGGCTCGCCATCCTCTGCTCTTGGCCATTTATAATTGCATGTAATGTAACGCTGCAAAACCATAAGCTTGCTTTTTTTGACTAGTTTGTTTATGTCAAAGATACCAACTGATTTATTTTTCAGTTATTTAAGATTATGCTTTTTTGTATTTGTGGGAATAGAATATAAATATTATTTGATCATATGTTTTTGTACTTAAACGAACTAGGCTACTAATTGTTTGAAAAAACATGAACGTTTCTCACCTTATCCTTATTTGTTGCATTTAGCAATATATGTACGTTGTATAAGCCCTACTGCAGTAATTTGCATGATTGCTGTAAAGCCCACTTGTTTGCAATTCTCGAATCAAATGTTGGCCATTTGAAGGATCTCTGCAATATGTCTGCATGTTAACTACAGTGTTTCTGTTTAGTATGTAAGTAAGTCTACAGACAATCTGGTATAAAATCTATCAGTAGTGTTCTGGTGTAGGCTGACTCGGGTACAGCTAAGAGAGTAGGTGTGGTCATTTACTTCAGTGGAGAGCAGCGTTGCTGGCTAATCCCAGAACAGTAGTTATTGAGGCTAGAATATCTTGAGCCATGTGAGAGTGAGTCTGACTGGCTGCAGTTGTGTTTACAAGCAGTCAAGGTGTCAGCCAAGTGTCACAGCTTTGTTCACTGGGCTACAATGATGACTTTCTCATGCAGTGTGTTACCATGTCAACACATCTAACCCATATTCTTATCTTGAAGATTGTGATCCACCTGAGTGCACTGCAGTAAGCTTGGTGATGCCTTGACTTCTCTTCTAATATAGTGTTCTTGATCTGAGCCACACCCTAATTAAGAGATCCTCAGAATTCCTGTTTTTGAATGCTAACAACAAAGGTTTTGTTTTTAATTTGTGTGGGAAGTCCAAAATGTGATACCAATCCCTGTTCAATGATGTTGTCCCTGGGATCCTATTCTACTGTTGGGGCTATCCGTCTCAAGACATTGTCATCCTTTCAACTGATGCATTGAGACTTTCATTCTTCTCTTCAGGTGCAGCTGAACACATTTGAGCAATTGACTGTACATTACCTCTGTTTGGGAGGAAACCACGCACCGGAGAATGCATAGGGGGGACATTTAGAGTGATGTCCTCGTAGGGACTGTCAACGAATTATATCACATGGTAAAACGCAATTTGTATGTTTTAGGTTAGGAATCTTCATTCGAAAAAGCTGTTTTCTATTCAGGAGGATGTCTCACTGGCAGAAACAGCATTTCTTGAGAGAAGAGGGCGCATCAGAGGAAGACTTCTTCAAATCATATTATTTCCCTGCTCATGCAATAAGTCAAGTGTCGTAACTATTTGGGAGACTTGAACAGGCCTTGGTTCGTCTCATCTAAGGACATGGGCAGATCATACCAGGCCAGACGTACGGGGGAAGCGTAGATCTGAGCTTGGTAGGAGGAAAGTTGTCTCTGGGGTTTCAACGTTTGATTCTGGGGACCCGATGTGGCAACCTGTGGGGCAAAGTCCAGCGAGGAAGCTTCTCAGAATGCCCTCTGCTCCAGATCAGTCCTGAGGAGACCTTTTGAGGCGGTGATGCTTTAGTCATGTCAGGGTTTCACTCATCCTGAGGCCTGCTGAGTGGTGGATCCTCCAAGTCTACAATTCTGAGCAAACTCAAGCTTTGTGGCGAGATCCAGAGAGGGAGAGACTTCCGCCTCGCCCACAGCCACGGCCTAAATGGCTTCGGCTCCGCCATTGGAAGACGAAGGCTCTTTTGTTAAGTGGAGTAAATGTGCAGGCCTAAAGTTTGATATGTCCCATCAACAGATGATGGGAGAACACTTTACGGTTGCGTTTTGGTCTCATGAACCCACTTCCTCCGTTGGCCAGGGAGCGCGTGGATGCGCTGTAGCCAGAAGAGTTGTGGCGATGGAGGGGGAGGAGAGGTGGGCCTGGCCTGAAGGGGCCCTGGCCTGCTTTCAAGGAAGCTCCCTGACTTCTTAGTCTGCACTGCTGAGTAATGATTCTCCACATGCCACACGGACAGCATGCTGCCTCACGGCGCTCTGTTTGTGTGTGTGTGTGCGCGCCCTGTGTGACAGGCTGATCCGCGTGTCTGTGTGTGTGTGTGTGTGTGTGAGTAAGAGAGGGAGGAAAAAGTGTCAGTGATACCCAGGGGATGGGGGAGGAGGGAGGGGGAATGTTTTTGTGAATGATCTTTGGCTGGCTGTGACAGCTGTGTGTATAGTGTAGGCTCACTTATTTGGTGATGGGGTGGGGGGTGTGGAGGGTGTTCCCGGTGGATGCCTCCAAAAGCTGCACTGACCTGCTCGTGCTCCAAGTGCCGTCAGATAGCCGTCTCCGACGTCATGCCAGACAGACATGGCCGTCTTGGAGACCCCCTCTTTCTCTCTTTTTTTCTCTCATCACCCCTTTATCATCTTCTCTCTCTTATATATACTTATACATAATAACTTATACATGTATAAGTGTTCAGTGTGTCTCTGCAACTATTTGAGTGTCTAAATCTCTCTCTCTTTGTCCCCCTAAAACATTTTTTTAAACTTGTTTTAAATAATGTTGGATGGTACATGCTGGCAGTGGCCCTTTGGTCTAGATCTAACCGGACATTCAGATGTGCAAACATTTTCCAAATCCATCAGAATTTTTCTCTTTTGCAGTGTTTGGACAAAATGTCAAACTGGGTTATATTGGAATGTAAGGGTAATTCATTTCTTTTGACATTTACCTTTAAAAAATGCTCCAGATTAGCATAGTAATATCCCCTTCCAAGCTGGTATGTGGCTGCAGACTTCATTTACATGACGTATGGCGTGTGTGTTTTATGAGGGAAAGTGGTTAACCTTTAAATAGGGGGGGGGGGGGGGGGGGGGGGGGGCTGCAGAGAGCAAATGGGGGTTAGCTGTTGGTTCTGGGAGGTAGAGATGGATGTTACCTCCAAGCTCTCTTAGAGAGCCCCGTTCACCTGTGCGCCACACGCCACAATTGGGAGCTTTGACAAGACCATTTTTAATCACTTGTTTCATTATTTCCCTTGTTCTTTCAGTCTTGTGAGACCGGTGGTGTGTTTTGCCTCAGGGCACACCTTGTAGGAGTGGCAGTAGCGCTAGGCGCCATGTACCCCGTGTTGGCCTTTCTCGCTCGACCTCAGCATTTGCATGGCAGAGGCCCTAACTGTTGCTTCTGGCAAATTCACCTGTTCAACTGTCCTCTGTGCTGTCAGTCACGGCTCTTTGGAGGCGCTCACCTGATACCTGGGAACAGAGAGTCCAACGTTTTCCTCAGAAGAAGACCCCAGTGTATGTGTGTGAGACGGGTTTCTTCGGTCTAGCAAGACGGACGTCAGGGCCGGCGTGGTGTTAGCGAGCCAGCCGCTGACCCCCGGTCCTCCGGTGGCCTTCCTCGGCCTCTGCTCGTTCAGCAGCCTGGGGAGGTTTAGGGCGGCAGCAGTGAGCCAAGCACGGCAACGGCTCGTCGGGGGCGGTCCGTGCGAAATAAGCGACTTCAGCACGAGCATCCGGCGACGGCGTCCGGGCCCCGCCGAGCCACGTGAGCGCTCCCGCTGTGCGCCACGCTGCCCGAGTCTGGTCTCAGTCCGTTTGGAGCTTGTGGTGGGGACCTCCTTCCTTTCCCTTCTCTCTCTCTCTCGTCTGGAAGGGGAATGCAGAGGCTGAGCTTGAAGAGGAGTTTGGCTGACAGGTTGACACGCTACTGCCGGGGGGGACGTTCGCTGGTTCCTCAGTGTCTAACCTGACACCCCCCTGAAAGACCTGAGAAGCGAGCTCTACTGCAATCTTCAGAAAGGAGCCATTTTTTGGGGAGGGGTCCCTGAAATATCTGTCCTGGCAGTGTGGTCTTCAACATGGTTAAACCTGTTGATGTCTTGTTAGTGTAGGCACGGCTTTATTACCGTGGTGACTCGGGTTGAGCTTAGCTTAGCATGTGCGGTGGTCTGCTTGCTGCCTAGTGCCTAGTAGCATGCTAGGCTCGGCATCCCAAGGAGCATTGCCGTTTGGATCGACGTTTTGAAGCTCAATCCGGCCCCGTTAACTTTTGGTTCTGTAAATTTGGCCTGCAGCTATCTGAATTGATTGGGTTCTCCCTCCGTGCGTTTGTGTGTAAGCGCTACCTTTCTCGCTTCCACCCCTCCTTAAGTCTTCAGAATTCTCTCAGAACAGCTGGGGGAACATCTGGGTGAGTAAGTGTGCGGAGCTTCTCCACATTGACTGGGAACACAAGCAGCCCCTCCCCTCCCCCTCCTCTCAGTCATGCAGCGGTCAGCTTTAAGTTGGAACCAGTGCTTTTCCTAGCTGTCTGATATAGTGAGAAAGGCAGACTAATTGCCTAATTGCAAACATGCCGTGCTTTCTTCTTTTTTTTCCTTCAGGTTTTTGTTTTCGTTACGTCTCAAATAGGTATAAATCGTTGAAGGGTAATCCACTCAGCCAAATTACAATATGGCCCCTAGCCATAATATTTACTCAAACCAATTCTGAAAGGAGTTGGCCTGAGAAGACAGACTGTTAGCTGGTATGTGCAGCGTTTTGTGAACGCTGTTGGATTTGTGAATCGGAATTGTCCTTGGACAGGTGTTGGTCAGTGGAGCAGGCCTGGGATTAACTGTCACACACTCTTAAGGGTGTTTTGCTGGGATCAGGTCGGGTGTTAGGTAAGTGACGTAGAGTTTAAGGAGATCTTTAGTCCTCGATAATATCCCCAGTGATATCCGACGTAGACGGAACAGAATGAGAGCAGCAACACGTATGTGAGTTGTGTGTGACGGTGGCCCTGGCCTGAGTGCGTGCGGAGGGGTTTACTGCAGAACAATAGTCTGTGCAAGGCCTCGGCCATGTGGTGGATTAAATTAGCAGCAGTTGTTTATCGTCTGTCCCCAGTCCATCTGTTTGCCTCGGCCAAGTCGACGCAATCTCCGCTATCAGGCAGAACTCCAGCCCTTATTCCACCCTACACACACACACACACTTTTACATGTACACAGTACACACCCTGTAAGGATGTGTGTGTGTGTGTGTCCCGTCAGTCCTTGACACAATATACTCAGTGCAACCTTTTCTGCCAAGAGTGCCTCGGCTTTCCTCTATGCAGATTAGCCATGTGCTAATTGCATTTATTTATTTATTTTTTGGGGAGAGAGGGAAAAAAGAGAAAAAGCCAGGGGAGGAGTTTCCCCCTGCGATTGATTAGATGACTGGGCAGAAAGGAAGAGAGAGAGAGGGGGAGGGAGGGAGAGCAGCGTGGGTTGGGGAAGCTAGCGAGCGTGGCCGTCTTGTGTGTCTCGTTATCTGTGAAGCATGTGAACCTTTGAGCGCCATTAAACCTCCTAGATGATGGCTGCTTCTTTTAACTTCCCACCCGAGAAAATACCTGAAAAGACTTCCAGCAAACCCAGGCAGATTTAAACCCGGGCCCATTTTCAAAGGCCTAGAAAGCATTTTTCAGAAGCAGTGTTGATGGAAATGGTTTCTCAGTTGATATGCCAGTGGGGAGGATTATTCAAACCTTCAAAGAAGGCCATAGTTTTGGCAAATAATCGTAGAAATTATAAGTTCGCTAAATGTATCCTAATGCCTTTGCATGCATAAAGGAATCATTAAAGAGTTGACTGGACAAGTTCCCTGGCATTAACATTTGTGGGCTGACCGCTTAAGGATTATAAGGATAAACATATCTCATCCTTCTGCTAAGGGTAATGCTACCTGTGTGTTAACCATCACCCCCCCATCCAGACCAAAAAGGACCCTATCAATAGCAACCGCTGTCCATAAATTAGTGATATTCAGCGATCATAAACATCATGATTTGAATGTTATAACCTTATGGGAAGGCTTGTTTCATACTCTTGGGAATTTCAGATGATGTGAGAACCTAGTTTCTAGGTCTTGGCGTTTTTTAAAACATTTTCAAACCAACATTTGTAAAGTTGGAATCCAGGCCTACCTGTTCTCCGTGACTGGCGGGACCTGCACCAGATAATGATGGGTCATCATTACCCTGGCCACACACAGGAACAGAAGCGCTAGTGTACATACAGCTAGAGATGGCGTTGTCATTGGGATTCCAACACAGGTAGCTAACACGTGGCACAGCCTACTGAACAGCGACAAACCCAAACAACTTCCTGCTCTTCCTCAACTAACATTTAGGCTAATATGGTTGGGTAGCAAAAATGAACAAGGTACTCCACTGGAAGGATTACTGAATGACTTTGTGCGTGGTAAGATATGAAGACATTACTGAGATGTTCAGCTTTCCTGGGATTTTTTGTCTCGTGTGGAGAGTATATTTGGGGAGGTAAAACCGCTTGTAGAGAAGTTACGAATAAATCTTAGTCTTATGTCTGATCTCCCCCTGCCTCGGTAGTGTAACGTGTGATACCCTTGAATGTGTGTGTGTGTGGCGGGGGGGGTGTGGGGGGGTGTTGTGGTGGAAGGTGTGGGTATCGAGTAGCTTGCATCCTCCAAAGGGCCGGAGGTTAAAAGTGCAGGAGGGCTCACAGGAGACAACCTTCTGAGGCATGTTGCCTCCTCCCTGCGGTGTGGTCCGTAATGACCCCAGGGAGGGTAGTAATACGCAAACACACACACACACACACTCTCACTCGCTGTCCATGAACCTGACGGCGCTAGGGAGAGTGGGGCCTGGGGGAGGCTGGAGGGAAAACATGGAGTGGAGTGTGTGTTGTTATCTCAGGATGCTGTGACCTACCGAGGGCCCCGGGAGGCAGTGCCCCCCCCCCCCTCCCCCCCTCCCCTCCTGCGGTGTAGTCAGTCAGGCCCGGGGCCCCCGTAAGGCTGGTGTGTCATTCATACGGTGCCAAGACCGCTTTATTAAGGGCCAGGAAGAGCAGAGACTGGCCCAGGTTCAAACAGCAGTGCAGCTGGGACCTGTTACATTTTCGGCAGACTGCCCTCTCCGTCTCACAGGCTATAAATAGCTCGGGTGGTTGTCTCCCTTAACTAAGACGGGGAGTTTTTTTTTTTACACTGAGAGGTGGGGGGGGGGGGGGGGGGCATATTAATAAGCGTGGGAAGCATGGGAGGGTTTGTCTGGAGCCTGGAGGTGTAGCGACTCCCAGGCCTGTCGCTGCAGCGTTTGTTAGCCTCTGATAGGCCGGCGTTTGGCTCCCTGACACAGTAGGGCCCTGGAAAGATGGGACGGGGCCGTCTCCGATGCGCGAGGACGCACCTCTCGTTGACGCACACAGGCTTTAGGACCACGGCTCCGGCGGCTGACAGGCCAACCTGCCCACTTCTAAACCCTGTGGACGCCCCCCTCCCTCCTCCGCCCGACCCCCCCCACCCCTCCCTCCGACTGGGCTTCCTGGTGCTGGCTGTGATGCTGGCCCAGGCCATGTGGAGGAGTTTCCCCCAGCCAAGGTCAGCCCCTCCCCCCCCTCCCTGCCCCCCTCCCTGCCCCCCCACCCTGACACAGCTCCAGCTGAGGGGTGGGCTCTGCTCCAGCTACCGCAGACACTTCCATTTCCTTGAGCTTATTTTCATAGAAACCCTTCCCGACGTCTCCAGCGTAACAGGATCCGCCCACTGGCACTGATCTGCTGGGCAGGGAAACCCTCCTGGCGGATATAGTGGGCTCATTCATTCATTCTGGGCCAATTCCTTCCTCCCTGTTTTTTTTTTAAGTGAGGGGAAACTCATCCAGCGCTGTGATTTTCATTTCTTTTACCCCTTCGGTGTTTCATTGACCAACTTATTTAACCCGTGACACAGCTTGCGTAGAACAACTACCGAACCATACTTATCTCTATATCTGAGCTAATCTTATATAAAACACGAATATTTCACAGATCTCAGTGTTTTTTGAAGAGTTGGGCTGAAGTGAAGGTGGACTAGGGCATCCTGTGTGTGCTTTCTAACAGTCTGTCTCTCTGCTCTCCAGCCCCCCACCCCGATGGACCAGGTAGGGAAGATTCGAGGACAGCCGTACCCGGCGGCCAACCCCTACACCCAGCAGCAGGGCCAGGGGCAGGGGCAAGGCCCGGTCCAGGGCCAGGGGCAGGGACAGGGGCAGGTCCCGCCACCGGGACCCCAGCAAGGAGGCTCGTACCCTGGCCAGGGCTACGGCCCCACAGGCCCACAGAGGTACCCCATGGGTCTGCAGGGTCGCACCCCTGGAAGCATGGGAGGAATGCAGTACGGACAGCAGGTTGGTCACTTCCCCCGCCCCCCTTCTAATTCTCCCACGGTCCTCCCCTTTCGTCTGACATGACATTCGAACACAACAGGGTAGTGAGCATGAAAGAGCTCCAGCTAAATAGTGGCTGTGAGGCCTGTGGTCTCGCGCCAGGCTCCTGGCTGTGAGCTTCGATCACCCCCTCGCGAGAGGAGAGAAGTAGCCGTTTCTTTGTGGGAACTCTCGCACAACAGCCACTCCAGGCTGGTTTTGATGCGTGTCATTTCTGCACCATCTCATATTTTCTTTGAATCCTTGAGCGCTTAAGTGCCTTTGCCAGACGACACCCAGCTTTAGTTTTTTCTCCCCTCTGTGCTACCCGGGCAAGGTTGGCTTTTTTTCCTCCTTTTGTGCCACTTGAGAGTAATGAAACGCAAAGTCGCATTGAAAGCTTTTTGTATAAAGAAACGGCACATTTGAAAGGCTTCAAATGCCCTCAAAACTGCTAGTTCAAGTGGCAGATCACTGGCCTAATAGAAAATCTCCTCTTTATATTAATATAGCAACACAACTCTAACAGCTAGTTGTCTTATTATGCTTTTGTTCCCTCCTGTAGATGTCAGCCTATGGACAGCAGGGTCCAGGGGGCTATGGGCAGCAGAGCCAGGGCTACTATGGGCAGCACGGCCCTCCACCCCACCCTGGCCAGCAGCAGCAGCCCCCCTACCCAGGCCAGTCCCAGAGCACCCCAGCAGCCCAGGGCCCGTACCCCCAGCAGGGCCACCCCCCTCAGCCGCCCAGCCAACATGGCCAGGCCGGCCCTCCCTACCCCCAGTCCCAGGGCACGCAGGGCCCCCCCCAGGGCCAGCCCCCTTACAACCAGCCCCCCCAGTCTCAGCCGGGCCAATCGCCCTACTCCGCCACTCAGCCGCAGCAGGGCCCTCAGAACCAGCAGGGCCCGGCCCAGGGCCAGCCCAGCTACCCACAGCCCCCGGGCCCAGGGCAGACCCCTCAGCAGGCCCCGTCGCAGCAGCAAGGAACCCCCCAGCAGCAGCAGCTGCAGCAGCAGCAGCCTGTGCCTCCTCCCCAGGCCCAGCAGCCTCCAGGCCATGGCCAGCCTCAGGCCCAGCAGCCCCAGCAGGGTCAGCCCTCGCCCTACTCTCAGACCCCTCCCCTGCAGCAACAGCAGTCGCCCTTCCAGAGGTTTCCCCCTCCTCCCCAGGTAAAAAAAGAGAAATGTCACAAGTATACATTGCCTCGGTCTATGTTCTCACACACACCTCACACGTCTCTGGCGTTCCTGTCTAACACCTTCTGTGTGTCCCCCCCCCCCTCACCAGGAGCTATCCCAGGATTCCTTTAGCTCCCAGTCCAGCGCTCCCCCCTCCAACCAGCCCAACAAGAGCGGCCAGGAAGACAGCATGCAGGGCCGGCCGTCTAGCTTGCCGGTGAGACCCCAACACAAGCGCACACACACACGGAGCTTAGTGCAGAGAGGCTTACTCAAACACTAGCAACCTAGAAATGGTACCTGCCTGTCAATGAAGCGACTCAGCCTTCCCCTCCCCAACATCTCTGTTCTACAATCTGCCTAGCCGCATGCCCTCCCTCCCTCCCCCCCCCCCACTGGCCTGGACTGTTCACATGGTTGTCAGTTGGAACGCCTACATCCACTTGTTTTGTATCCTCAGCATCTTGAATGTGGGCGGTGTCAGCCCTGTGGAGGTAGCCCTCGTCTCCTCTGCACCCCCCTCCGCTAGCTCCAACACTCCCACACTGGGCCTTAGAGGTGGCACGGCGAGTCAGGGTTCGAAAGCTGGACGGCACATGGTATTTTTGTCCAGAAAGAAACGCGTCTCCATCTCGGATTTGTATACATTGAGATGAGAACGAAGTGAAAGTGGAGATGGCCTCCCTCTCCCTGGAACTGAACACCAGACAGGAAGACCTGCAGTGATATGGGCTGTGTTTATAGGTCAGCGTTGGAGATAACCTCATTCAAGACTTCAGGGAGGGAGAGGGGAGAAATGAGATCATTAATGAGAGAGAGAGAGGGAGAGAGAGATAGAGGGAGAGGGAGAGAGGGTGAACGGTGGGTGGAAGGCAGTAAGCAATGGTTAAGTGAGGGAACGCAAGCAAATGACTTAAATAGTGAGCGATGGCTGTGTGGAGAGACTGGGAGGGGGGGGGGGAGGGAGAGGGAGGGAGGGAGGGTGTGATGGAGCCGGGTCTGTCTGTTCCAGTGGGGGATGCCCTCTGGATGTGTTTCCCCTCCTCTTTTATTTATTTCTCTTATTTATTTATACATCTCCCTCTCAGCCGTGCCATTGGCCTAGAAGACAAGCCTGGGCTGTTGTGTTCACGGGGATTCCCCCGTTGGCGGCGTGTGATTGGCCGTGAGAGCCATTAATCTGCCTGAGGTCTGGATGGGCAGATTCCACTCGGCTCGCCCTCCCTCACCCCTTCTCCCTCCCTCTCTCCCTCTCTCCCTCCCTTCCCGTGAAGCGCACATGACACTGCACAGATTAGACCCTGCCAACTTTAGCCATGCTTTCTTTTTTTTGCGCACAACACGCACACACTCTCAACCTGGCATCGTCAGCCATGTGCTATTAAAGCCAGTGGACCAAAGCTGGTCAGCCAGCCACCCAGACAGCCAGCCAGCACCACTCCCAGGCTGTGACCAGGTGGCGCTGGCCTAGCTGAGAGGATGGCAGAGGATCTTATCACTTCAGCTAAACAGTCTTTGTCACACCTGGCCAGACGCCGACTCCTCCGCCCAATACAGCAGTATTTTCAGTCAGGTGTTGGGAAACGGTGTGTTTTTTTTCTTTTGTTGGTCTGCTGTTGCCGAGCACGGGGGGGGGGGGGGTGTAACCGTCTAGAAAGGAGCAGGTACAGCCTCTGGGGAAGTGCTCTGAACGAGCAAGTGGAAACCAGCCCGACTGGCCAAGCTGGTTTTCTCGTTTGTTTTCACCCGGGCTCTCTCTCTTTCCCTCTCTCTCGCATGCACACACACACCTCCCTCACACACACGCCCCTCACGCACACACATATATGCACCGCAGGGATTACACTGCGGTACACTCCTTGTGACCTTTTAACCGTCGAGTTCAGCAAACAGTTTTGCCCTCAAACTGCAGTGTTTGCGTTCACTTGTATTTGTCTTTAAACGACTGTTTCCCCATTCTTCACCAAATGTGTCAGCTTTGCTGTTCCTTTCCTTAATAACAAGCGTCAAGAGCCACACACACACACGCTGTTGGTGTATAGAATGACAGAGTTAAGGGTATACGTCTGGTCTGAGGGGATTTGGGTTTACCCTGCTTATGACGGCTGACCCCAGGTCAGTCTGGTCCTCCCACCGCCCTCCAAAAGGCCGCTCTCTCTGGGAGCCAGACTCTGTGTGGGGCCTGGAACCTACGGTCCCACGTCCACTCCACAGGGCCGCGCGACCTAGGCAAGACCTCTGTACAAGGAAGACGCCTCGTCAGCGAGCGTGTCAATTAAGAGACGAGCGACGTCCTTCAGCCAACACGGCGTGTGGCGTTTGCTCCTCGTTGACTGGTGGCTCGTACGACAGTCGAAACCAAACGCGCTTTGGGTGTGCGTGAGCGCGCTCGTGAGGAGGCGCACGATTGGCCGTCTGTGTGGGGCGCAGGGGGGGGGGGGGAGGAGGAGGGAGGGAGAAGCCCCCGTTAAAGTGTCTGCCTGTGTGGGTTTTTTTTTGTCACTGTGCCTGGAAGTGACACTTCCTCACCGTGTCAGCCTGTGGGAAAGGGAATGACTCCCACCACCGCCCACCCACCCACCAACCCCTTAAGAGGTTTAATCTCTTCCCTGCCTTCTATGAGCTCCTTTGTACCCCCCCTTTTCCCAACGTGGGGCTAATCCCACTCACGCCCGCCCCCTCTGGTTTGGGTCCTTCGCCTTGCCAAGGATTCAGGGGAACGGCCAGCCCCCCCCCCCCCCCCCCCCCAATGGGCCCAGACTGACTGAAAGCGCTCCAGACTTGAGAGGAAGGTCACATGTTGGTCACACACTCGCCCTGTTGTCCCGCCCCCCTTTCCCTTTCCCTCTCCCCTGCCTGGGCTTCCTCGCCAACCAAGCTTCTTCTGGAGTAGTTTTAATTCCGAATTTTCTAGAGGAGGGAAGGTCTAGGTTGTCTAGCAAGTGTGTGTGTGTGTGTGTGTGTGTGTTAGTGATCCTGTCCAAATGGACCCCACCATTGGACTCTCACTCAGGACTCTCCCCAGGTTTGGATATCCAAGGACCACCCACCCCAGCACCCCACTTCCTAACAGGGTCTGTGCCAAGACTCACGATCCGGTGCCAAGCCCTTTTCCCAGGCCTGCTCTCCCCCATTCTCAGGCCAGCAGCTCTCCTCTCTGCAGCAGAGTACAGCTTGTTTGTGCGACACAGCTCTGGCTGGCTAGGCCGGCCCACTTTTTTCCCTCCTACCCAGTCCCAACCCCTCTGCCTTTCAATATGAATTCTCTCTCTCTCTCTCTTATCTGTTGGGCTTTCTTCTCCTTTTTTTTGGTTGAGTTTCTCTCTTCTATCTTTCCTCTTTCCGTCTCTTTTCTAATTCTCTTCACCCCACCCTCTTCTCTTCTTCCTTTTCACTTTCTCTCTCTCTTTCTTT
>NC_061063.1:4060998-4121973 GCF_021917145.1 Hypomesus transpacificus
AACGCCTCTTTATACTCAATCAATATTTGAGATCAGATGAAATATGTGTGTCAGTGTGTGAATGTTGTTTCGTCTTCCAGGCTTGATTCCTATGGTAATCAGTACCCTGGCCAAGGAGCTCCCCCTGGTGGACCCTACCCCAATCAGCAGCCAGGAATGTATCCACAGCAACAACCGGTGAGAACATTTTGTCCATTGCTTGCTGTCTACACGCCACTTCTGAATAGGCCCGGCGAACAGTAATGACCACAAAGCACATGTTATACATTCTCCTCGGTATGATCTTCATCAAAAAAGTGAGCTGGCTTACTTGCAAGGTTATTTTGTGTGATTTGATGGTTATTGTGATGTGGACTGGTCTGTTGGAATGACCCGTGTGTTTGGCTGTGTGTCTCCAGAACTACAAGCGGCCTGTGGACGGGGGCTACGGCCCTCCTGCCAAGCGCCACGAGGGGGAGATGTACAACGTCCCCTTCAGCGCTCAGCAGCAGCAGGGCCCCCAGCCCGCGGGCCCCCAGGGCCAACAGGACATGTACAACCAGTACAACGCCTACCCAGGGGGGGAGCGGAGGCCCCCCGGCCCCCAGGGCCAGTTCTCCTTCCCCTTCGGCCGGGAGCGGGGGCCGGCCTCCGGAGGACCCAACTCCCAGTCCCCCATGCCTCCCCAGATGATGGGCAGCCCCATGCAGGGCCCCATGTGGCAGGGCCGCAACGAGATGGGCTACCCCAACTATCCCAACCGTCAAGGGCCTCCGGTGCCGGGCCAGGGCCCCGGCTACCACGGCATGAACCGCTCCGAGGAGATGATGCCGGCCGACCAGCGCATGAACCACGAGGGCCAGTGGCCTGGCCACGTCAACCCGAGGCAGCCCCCCTACGGGCCGGGGGGCTCGGGGCCGCCCATGTCCAGACCCCTGCAGTCCAACTACCAGTCCTCCCAGAACCACATTCCCCAGGTGTCCAGCCCGGCGCCCATGCCCCGGCCCATGGAGAGCAGGACGTCGCCCAGCAAGTCGCCCTACATGCACTCGGGCATCAAGATGCTGAAAGCCGCACCCCCCGTGCCCGCCTCGCACATCGGCCAGGCCCCCGTGCAGCCCCCGCTCATCAGGCGGGACGTGGCCTTCCCCCCGGGCTCCGTGGAGGCCTCCCAGCCCCTCCTCAAGCCCCGCAGGAGGCTCACCATGAAAGAGATCGGTACGAGTCGCTCTCCATTTCACCTCATTACTTACTTACTTCATTCGGAAGTCAAATGCTGTAATACATTTGAAAAAGGTACACATAGAAGTTCAGAGGTGTTCCTGACGGAGAACTCTGCAGGCGAATGCACTCATGTTATTTCACACTGTCGTTGTCCGTCCGTCCCCCCCCCCCCTCAGGCACACCAGAAGCTTGGCGAGTGATGATGTCCCTAAAATCAGGCTTACTAGCTGAAAGCACTTGGGCCTTGGACACGATAAACATTCTGCTGTATGACGACAACAGCATCTCCACTTTCAACCTCTGTCAGGTAGGTCACGCCGGCCACGACCCGAATCTCGACACAAACGGTACCCGGAAGGTTCTCCAAGAAGATGGTTCTTGTTACTGAGATTCATGTCACGAAATATGCTCACCAACGCATTGACGGGACACATGGACGGCAATCTCTAAACAGTTTTTTTTCTGTTGCAGCTTCCTGGTTTCCTGGAGCTGGTGGTGGAGTACTTCCGACGCTGCCTCATCGAGATCTTCGACATCCTGAAGGAGTACGAGGTGGGCGACCCCGGCCAGCGGACCCTCATCGACCCCAGCGCCGCAGACGAAGACAGCTCCGACGAGGAGGGTCCTGAACAGGAAGCGGAAGGCATGGAGGAAGGCGAGGACGAGGAGGAGGAGGAGGAGGAGGAAGACGAGAAGAGCAGCATGGACATCTCATCGCAGGTCCACGTCAAGCAGGAGAAGGAGGAGAGCTCGCAGAAGGACAAGCCCACGCAGGAGGAGGAGGAAGGGCGGGAAGGTGCGTCTTCGTCCTCCGCGGAGCCCGGCTCGGTCCCGGACCCCAGCCCGCCTCAGGACAAGCCCAAGCAGGCCAGCAAGTTCGACAAGCTCCCCATCAAGGTGGTCCGGAAGAAAGACCTCTTCCCGGGGGGGCGCTCCACCAAGTTCGGCAGGCGGCAGAGCTTTGACAGCGGCCTGGTCCACTGGAGCATCGGCGGGGGCGACACCACGGAGCACATCCAGACCCACTTCGAGAGGCGGTCGGACCTCGCCAAGCAGCGGAAACGAACGCCGGCCGCCGCCAAGGCCAGGAAGAAGAGCGCGGCGCCCGAGGCGCCGACGACGGCCGAGTGCCCGGAGAAAGCCGAGCAGGAGGAGGAGGAGGAGGCGTCGGCGTCCCAGCGGCCCCAGTCCTCCGCTTCCCGACGCTCCCCCGCGGAGAAAGAGAAGGGCGCCCCCCCGCCGGCGCCTGCCGGCGCCCCCGTCACCGCCACCATCGACGACGTCCTGTCGGCCCGGCCGGGCTCCGTGACGGAGGAGGCGGTGCGCGGCGGCGCCGAGGAGCGCAAGGAGAACGGCAAGTTCCTGTTCAGCATCAACCCGGCGCTGCAGAGCCGGCGCAACGTCAAGATCCTGGAGGACGAGCCGCACAGCAAGGACGACACGCCCCTCAGCACGCTGGCCGACTGGCAGGACGCGCTCGCCCGCCGCTGCGTCTGCGTCTCCAACATCGTCCGGAGCCTCTCCTTCATCCCCGGCAACGACCTGGAGATGTCCAAGCACCCGGGCCTGCTGCTGCTGCTGGGACGCCTGGTGCTGCTCCGCCACAGGCACCCCGAGCGCAAGCAGGCCCCCGTCACCTACGAGAAGGAGGAGGAGGAGGACGAGGGCGTGAGCTGCGAGCGGGACGAGTGGTGGTGGGACTGCCTGGAGGTGCTGCGGGAGAACTGCCTCGTCACCCTGGCCAACATCTCGGGCCAGCTCGACCTCTCCGTCTACCCGGAGAGCATCTGCCTGCCGCTGCTGGACGGCCTGCTCCACTGGGCCGTCTGCCCCTCGGCCGAGGCCCTGGACCCCTTCCCCTCCCTGGGGCCTCACAGGGCGCTGTCCCCCCAGAGACTGGTCCTCGAGACCCTCAGCAAGCTCAGCATCCAGGACAACAACGTCGACCTCATTCTGGCCACGCCGCCCTTCAGCCGCCTGGAGAAGCTGTACGGCTCGCTGGTGCGCCTCGTTGGGGAGCGCAAGGTGGCCGTGTGCCGGGAGATGGCGGTGGTGCTGCTGGCCAACCTGGCCCAGGGCGACAGCCTGGCGGCCCGCGCCATTGCCGTGCAGAAGGGCAGCGTGGGGAACCTGCTGGGCTTCCTGGAGGACAGCCTGGCGGCCACTCAGTACCAGCAGAGCCAGAGCTCCCTGCTGCACATGCAGGGCGCGGCCCACTTTGAGCCCACCAGCGTGGACATGATGCGGCGGGCGGCCCGGGCCCTGCACGCCCTGGCCAAGGTGGAGGAGAACCACTCAGAGTTCACGCTGTACGAGTCGCGGCTCCTGGACATCTCCGTGTCGCCCCTCATGAACTCGCTGGTGTCCCACGTGATCTGTGACGTACTGTTTCTGATCGGCCAGTCATGACAGCCGGGGGCTCTCGGCTCCGCCTCCTTCCGTTCCCTTCCCCCCTTTCTTTTGTTTGTGTGTCTGTTGCGTGTGCGTGGAGAGAACTAAGAGCAAAACTGACTGTCCTTTTTTTAATTTATGCAAAAATCACCTCGGATTCCACTGTCTGCCCTTTCTACCCCCCCCCCCCCCCCCCCCCTGCTTCTCACTAAAGAAGGAATTTCATGAAGTAGCTGTGGATTTCAAAAAGCCTGGAAAAGAAAAAAAGATCAACTAACCCAGACGGGGAGGAGTAGATTGGGCCCCTGGCCTAGGAGAGAGAGTGTGTTCTGCCCTGCGGAAAGGACTTTTTTAATGAAAAGGAAAAATCGACACAAAAAAGAAAAACAAAAAACTGTAACCAAAGTTGCTGTCTCGTTTACAGTGAGTTTGGGGGATATATGTGCCCAGGTCCTCCCTTGGGGTTTGCAGGGGGGTAGGGCATGGGGAAAACGATATTTTGGTTCATGTTTGGAGGCTAAATAGACTCATGGACTCTGGTGTGGTATAATTGCTGTAACTTGGATGCTATATACTCAGCCCCACAGGTACCAGGTTATCGGCTGTGAACAGACATCTGTTATGGGAGGCCTGTGCAGTAGATTGTAGGACTTTTTTCTGTACTGTACACCTTAAGAAAACTGTAAACATACTGTAATAATACTGTTTCACACTGAGATACGCTGGCTTGGCAGCAAACTGTAGTTTTTAAAACCGATTTTAGTTAATGTTGAGAGAGAAAAAAGGCTTTCCCCCCAAAGTATCGTGAACCTACAACACCCCGACCTCTTCTCTTTGTCCCTTGATTGTACGACTTGACCCTTATAAAAGAAGTCACGTCTTAGGACTGGTCCTCAACTCTAGATGCAGTCCAAGCTGCAGTGTATATATGATGTTGTACATTACACTCTTTTTCTCTCTTTCTCTCTCTCTCTCTCTTGCTCTCTCTCTCACCTTCTGTTGCTCTTCACCATTTTTAATCTTTGATGAATTAAAGGTTACACTCAAGTGAAATTCCCTACATCAAGTATGCCATGTGATTACTTACCCCCCCTCTCCTCCTCTGGCGCCCCCCCCCCTCTCCTCCTCTGGCGCCCCCCCCTGGTGCCCCCCCGCCCCTGCCCGTCTCTTGCTACAGGGGTGAGCAGCTGCTGTCCCTTGCGACCCCACCTGACCTCTCCACACAGATCAAGTTTCAGTTTGTCTACAGTACAGGTGTAGAGAATAGAACATCACAAAATTATGTCTGCGGTTCCATTTGAGCTCCTTCAAACAACAAATCTAGACCCTTATGAAGAAACCGTTTGAATTTCTTTTTTCCAGTGATATGGATTCTGCATATTTGTATTTCAGACAATGTAGCTAAAAACTTGATGTAAATTCCTCTTTTTTCCTTTTTTTTGGCTTAATGAATATCATTTATTCAGTATGAAATCTTTATACTATATGTTCCACGTGTTAAGAATAAATGTACATTAAATCTTCGTAAGACGTTTGTGATGGTTTTATTCATTTTATCATTTGGTGATGATTGTATATAAATTGTCTGTACTTTCAATTGCCACAAAAAAAACATGGATATGTGCATATTATTCTGCATAGTGTAATATTAGAAATCCTTTGCTCATCAAAAGGGCAGGAAATGTTTTCACCATAGTAAGACTTTGTACAATAGTTTAACTACTACATTCTCAGAATGCAGTAGATGACATGACTAATGTCCTCGAGTCAGGGACAACATTATCTATGATTGGCAACTAAAGGACTTCAGTAAAGTCTGAAATTAAGGTTGTTGGGGTGTGGAAGGGTTACACAAATTAGTATCATAACTCACTGTCACATGAAACTATATTCTGATGACGTTTCCGCCATTTATTGTTCCATGCCACAGCCACGTGGGCTACGGATGATCCAGTGTATCTCACCTATCTAACTGTAATTCCAGTTATCTGTGTGTTCGTGAGTTTGTGTCTTGATCACGATATCCGCCGGGGGCGTGGTATTAAATTAAAATGGTCTTGCTCAGGACCAAAGGACGTGCAGGACCGCTGTTGGATGACCGGTTCACACTGGGAAAAAATAGGCCTAAAAATGTACACGCGTTGCATCACGTTCAATTTACTCAAAAACACTGCCTCTGAGCGCACCGCTTTCATTTGAAACGACACACTCCAATTAAATTAACACCGATTGTACTAACCAACTACCAACATCTTGAATCACCTACTGCATCGTTGTACTAGTAGTATTTACAGACGATGTAACTTAGGGCCTACAATGACTGCATGGGAAAGATATTTGTATAAGGTGAAAAAGATGTTTACTTCTTAATATGTTCAAGAGGAGAAGAGTATAAAGTTTATAAACACAACTCATGGCTGTTGAATGGGCAATAAAAGCAACAAAATAAATTGGTGCCCAACATATTGTCTTTTAGCGCCCTCTAGCGAGTATTCAGAGGCAGTTTTTATTACGTAGGTTGGTAGAGATTAGGTTACGTTCCCTTCATTATGACGCACTATACTAATGATTGAAATCCAAAATTAGATTTTTATATTTCTCTTCATGAACTAACCCAGAACACATATGTAAGATGTAAAAGCAGTAGAACTATGATTATGATTTAGCTTTTATCAATCATTCGACTGATCAACATGGATCATACGGTAAGTTTGTAAAATTGTTTTGTAAAAACACAGAAAATGTGGGACTTGTTTAAGGATAAAAGTATCAGAATTGAAAGAAATTATTTGATAATGTCATTGGGGGGGCTGTCATGCTAAGAATAATTGAAGCTGTTAATTCATGAATTAAGACAGGGACGTTTGGTTTTTATATCTTGTTGGCGATTAAATTAATTCCAGGATGATGGTGAGCCGAGCAGCATTCATCCGTTGGACCTGTCTGTCCGAGGAAAGATAGCTGTTGTTGCTGGTGTGTCAAACGTCTATCACACCACACGTCTCGGCGAGAGGGTAATGAATAACAAAAAGCATAAAGCCTTTGTCCAGGAATATGGTTTTGGGAATGTGTGTGAATTATTTGACTCAAAAAGGGACTGATGGGGCAACGGGGGTTTTATTTTTATACCAGTTGATTCAGCCCAAGAGTCACTTTGACCTCACTGATCCCAACGGACACCTGCTGAACTCAGAATACAGCAGTTTGCACGATCCTTATTTACGAAATTACCTCAACCGGAAAGACATCCACCAAAAACTAATTGCTGGACGGTTCATCACCAAGGATGATAAAGTGAGCTCTAATCGTTTTGGATTTATTTTGTAAATTATTCTCTGATTTTCCTCGTGGCCAGTTCATGTCCTAACTGCTTGCCCCCCCCCCCCTTCCCTTCCCCCATTCTACTTTTCCCTTCAGGTAATATGTACCCTTCGGGAGCTCAACAGGTACAAGGAACACTTAACAGATGTTGATTTGGACTGGTGCCGCAGATTCAGGGCAGAGCAGGTGAGCCTAACCTGACTGCTTACAATCCATATGTTGCCAATGGATAAACTCCATTATCATCAGAGGAACAAGGATCAATTGCATTTTCTTTATTTTCCCTTACAGAAGGGGTTTGTGCAGAGGTTTTTCACCCTACAGCAACAGGGGATGATTGCCCCCACGGTGACCATGTCTGATGTCACCGAGTGGCTGCTGCAGAGAGGGCGAAACATCTTCATGATGAGGAAGGCCAACCGGTTGAGGTCAGTCAGGGAACCCCCCCTAGACTGGACCTCTGATATGGGCACTGTGGTATGAACAATTGAATAATCTATGAGAAACATGTTTCAGGTTATCTTCTGCTCGTGAGGTAGAGTCAGACAGATTGTTTCCAAAGCTGCCAAGCATTGCTCCGAGTAGCAACATGGTATGCCTAGCCTGCAGCTCAGGCGCCACCTACAGGTCTGAGATAGTAAGTAACACAGAAATTGCCCTCATAGTTCCAACATCTCGTAAGATTTTCTTTTTGTAGGATGGTTAATACAGGTGCGGTTGAGTGTAGTTGTACCCTTATTGCCTCATCATCCTAGGTGTGCCGCCAGATTCTGGAGGAAATCACCAGGGAAGTCAGGAGAGAGATGAGGCTGAAGTCTAAGGGGGCTGTTGACCAGAGGGCGCGAGAAAAGAAGGTACTGAATGTGTCCCATTTTTCTTCAGTTTGTTTCATCGTCAACCATGTCTTTTTTTTTGGGGGGGGGGGGGGGTGAAAAAAAGATACAGTTCTTGGATTTATTTTGCTGTTGTTTCTCGACTTAGAAAAAAGACCGTTATGAATTTAGGAGGTACCTCAAAGCGCAGAGGAAACGGCTTGAGTGTGAGGCTGTTGAGAATGCTACTTCATGTGCACAAAACATGACATTGGATCCAACAATTACACAAGGTGATGGCTTCCCTTAGATAGAGGCTCAGAGCAGGCAACACATTAGTCTAGTTAGCTTTCTGTGTGAAAGTGACAACAATGTTTTGGTTGTTTCATCAGTGGATAGAACTGCCTCAGCTAACCCACGTTCCTTTGAGTTTAAACCCTGGCCTTCATACACAGATCCTGGTTGTGGTGTAAAGACAGTGAGTGCATCTATTTCTTCTGGATCTACAGTATTGTATGATACACAACACTATGCTTAGTGAAGTTATATTTTCATTGTAGGAACTATCATCTTTGTGTCAAAACCTGGTCGTGGCAGTGACAAAGAGATCCATTGTTTCTGCACACAGCCCTCAATCATGTAAGTCAGACTTTTATCTGTCCATCAGATCGATTGAATTAAACTCAGTTAAAAATGGTAGTTGTTTCACGTAAACAAGTATTTTGTACGAATGCAAATTCTCCTTAGTTGATGAGGGACGTACTAGTAATGCCTCATCTGTACTCGGAACCTGTGGGAGTTTGATTGAGGATTCTGACTCCTTCCAGTCCATCTCCTGGCAGTTGTCTGAAATGTAAGTCTACAGGCCGAAGGATATTTCATACACCTTACTTCTATGTAAAAATGTAACGTTTTATTTGTTGTTTCAGAATAAAAATGCATTGGAAAGGCTATGCATATCTTTGTAGTAAATTACTCATGTTCTTTTCTGCAGACAACAGACACTACTGGAGGAACATTTCAAGGGAACTGTGAGTTTGGTCTTATTTTGCGTCGTCGTAGCTTCGCAGCCATTCGACTATGATCTAGATCCATCATTTAGGTCAAATGTTGCAAGGACATTGTTTATTGAAACCTTGACAACACAAACCTGTCGTTTCCCACCCACGCAGATCACCTCAGAAGAGCTGCAGATGATCATGAGGGATGTGGTTGTCACAGTGGTGGAGGAGGTGAACAGCATCCTCATCCCAGCCATTATGGCCTTTGAGTCCGAGCGCCTGATGTCCCGCTCCAGTGACACGCCAACCACCACCCGGAGCACTCTGTCGTCCTCGGAGTACTACCGGCCTTTCAGTGGTAGCCTGAGCTCCTCCACTCCACAGAGACTAATAGGCAGCGCCGCCCTCCCTGTCCCCGAGGAAAACCGCAACGCGACTTCCCTTGAGAAGCCGGAGATCCCGCTCTCGCCTTTGATGAGCTCTGAAAACGAGCCGCCCCCAGTTTCATGCACTTTGCCTTTGGAATCTTCCCGGGCGAGCTTGCTTGTGAAAGTAGAGGGCCTGTTACAGGATGTAATCAAAGCAACCGTGAATCAGGGAGACAGGAAGGATGAAAGTAAGAGCAACAACCTTAATATGGAAGAAAGGGGAGAGGTAGAATCCAGAAGTGTTGAGGCTGCATCGAGAGGAATAAAAAAGGACATTCCATTAGAGGATTTATACCAGGTTGCTGCATCATCTGAGAGAGCCATTGGGGATATAATTCCCAAGGTGGAGGCATATGGAGTGGACACTTCTGTGGATGCACTCTCTGACACCAAGGAAGAAGACGTTGCCTCAGTAGAGGACAGGAAAGAAGTTATGGCAGCACAGGAAGTGAACACTTCTGTCTATGTACTGCCTGACACCAAGGAGAAGAAAGAGAAGACTGTTGCAGATTGTAAGACTAAGCACAAACAAGAGGCTAAAGCAGAGGGGAGTTTGGATACAGAAGCCAAACTTACTGAGGCATTGGAAGTAAATCCACTGGATAAGGAAGCTACGATAGAAATGAACATACATGAGCCTTCTGTCACCGCTGAGAGAGAATTCCGGAGTGATTTGATCACCCAGGCTGAACTGAGCTCCTGCACTGCAGGAGGCCTCGAGTTTCAGCTGGATGAAGAGGATGGAGGGAAGCCTCATAAAGGCCAGTTCAAAAGCTTGGCAAGGATCATGACATTATCTTCTGACCAGGTGGATGAAATCCTGGAGAAGGTCATAGATGTTTTGATTGAGGAGAGGCATGTAGTCCTCTTTCCAGAGGACAGCCCAGCTAATTCACCTAGCTTGACAACCACCTCCCCAGAGTCTAGGCCTGTCAGTGGCCCCCTCTGCTGTGTGTCTGTGGGTCCAGAGCCCCATCTCCAGGGCCCAGGCGAAGACTTTGACCCCCCTGGAAAGCTTCTCGGAGGTCGCTCTGGCTCCCTGTTTCTTGACCCACAGCTGAGTCAAGAGAAGGTCTCCTATGCGGAGATACTGCCATACGCTAACAGAATAATTAATGTTCTCGTGCATGAAATACATAATGACAATAACCTTTGTGAACCCGTGGGTGGTCTAAAGGAAAACACATTGTTGCGGAGGAATGTGATGCTCCCTAGTGTCCACTCAGCACGCTCCAAGGAGTCAGTGTCTGAGATCCCCGTGCTTCGCGTCTTGAAGAAGGCCGACCTGAGGTCACTCTTAGCAGCCAATCCAAATTCAATCAGAGTGACCCTGTGGATCCTGCAGACCATTCAGAGACGACATGGATGGATGGGACATGAGAACATCAGTGGCAAACAACCAATGGAGAGCCGTCTCCTCTGTGAGGTCATCCAGATCCTTGTGGGTAAGATCAGACAAAAGTATGCAGCGACTTTAACAACTGGAGATCCGATGGCACCGACCCAAACAGATGTCCTCAGGGCCAATAGCAGCTGTGTGAATCCCCATGACAGCTTCAAGGTGAAGTTGCAGGAGGCCACAGTTGGTCCCATAAGTGCAATCCTTGAAAACTTGTCCGCCGACATTGTCAGGCCTACGTCGGGCCTTGTCGGAAATAACAAGTGGTCCCCTAACACCAGCACCAAGAGTGTCTCCTTGACTAACATGCGAAGCCGTACCTTGACCTCAGCTGTAGCCACTGATATCAGTTCTAGTGTTGTTCAGAAGCTTGCCGAGGCCTCGGGGAGCAGTAATACGAACATCTCTATGACCAATCTGCGCCACTTTGTCAGAGCCATGTCAATCGACAGTACCAAGCCTTTGCAGGAGGCGCCGCAAGAGGCGAGGATTGATCAGGCTTATAAGGAGGTCCTAGAAATGGTGGTGAGCAAGCTGAGGACTTTCGTCACTCAAGGTCAGTCACACAAGCCAAGACAGCACCTGGCAGAGACGATGGCTGAGAGCTGTCTGGAGGTTGAATGCGGCATCCTTCAGATCCTTCAGACACTCAGTAATAATCAAACAGCAGTGGATGATGGTGACAAGCAGGCTGTTGAACATCTGGCCACTGCTTTATCCAACGCCATGTTCAAGCACTCACGTGAAGCTTGTAGTCCTCAAGAGAAAGTTAAGCACGCACGACCAAATCCAACAGCTCAAGTCACCAGCTCCTTCAACTCTTGCTTGTCTGTTACTGATTCTATCACTGAGACTGTTACTGCAGACATACCAATAGAGCGGTCCCAAACAAATAGCTTGAAGGCAAGCCCACCCCAAAAAACAAAGGATGTTTACCTTCCTAAAATCAGCGAAAGGGACATAGCCAAAGTGTCAGGTTTGGGGCTGAAAAATCTACGTGTGAATAGAGTACCTCTGACTCCCAACGCTGACCCTGAGGTCACATTTACAGGGAAAGGTCAAACCAGCGATGCTAACACCAGAGGCCCGCTGAAGGCAAGATTATCAAAGTCCTCTTTGAATCTTTTACAAATGACTGTGGAAACGTTTGCACGCAAGCTGATGAGTGAACGTGTGGTCTTGCCTGGAGTGACTACTACTTCTCAGCTAGTGACTAAAGAGTGCCCAGAACATATCATCAAACGGGATCAACTGATGGACACACTGTGTGAGTTGATTCCTAGAAAGTTCCCTTAATTAGAAGAGAAAAAAATCCATGACATTGCATCTGAATTAACGATGGTGTGGTAAGTTCATAGATGTACACTTATATATCAGTTAATTGAACCCTTTGAGTTTCCACAGATTCTAAAACGAAGGTGCCAACTCCCCCTTCTCGGCCCCCCGCTACCAGCAGCCAGAGAGTTCCCCACCAACAGGAAGATTACCTGGAGAGCAGGAAGAAAGTTCCTCCCCTCAGTCCTCTTCAGCCTGCCAAACGGGTGGCTAGCTCCATGGCGTTTGATGTACCCAGAAGCAGCAGGAAGACCACCCCCCCTGTAATGAGCAGTGACAGTCCCCTCAGAGAGCCACTTACGTTTTGTTCCAGGTCCACTGCTACCCTCTCCAACACATCTCAGCTCACAAAGGAACTCATGCACGACTTGATGCACAGGCTGTTAATGGAGGATTCTCCTGACGCCAGCTGCGCCAGCAAGATCTCTTCGCTGTAGAAAACCTTTTAAAAGCAAAAATAAGCTAATGTTAACTGTTTGGTTTATGTGAATGTATTTGCACAATGAAGGGGAAATTATATTGTGAGACTTCTGATTGACACGCTTATTACATTCTTCTTCTTGGAGTGTTGCCGGAGGATAAGATAAGTAGGGAGTCCAATGTGCCACACTCCCGCAACTGTATCAAATTATTTTAATCAGCCTTTGCTGACTGTATGACACCTAGAACGCATTCTGAGTCACAATTTCTGTCCTGGATAATAAGGACATTTTAGAAACTGTATCAGCAGCTAATCTACCAGAGAAACAATTATTTCTTAACAAATCACCAGGAAGCTGTGTATTTTCCAATAACTGTTGGACAATGCGTTTAATGTTCGCATTTAACATGACATGTCAAAGATGACTGGGAAGTAGAGGATTTGCACTTTAAAGTGTGCTCCACTGAGATGCATCAACGTCACTATTTATCAGCAAATCACCGTACAGTTAATACTAGCAAACACATCAAGCTAACATTGCTGGAGGATGATCTGGACAAGGCAGCAGTAGCTTTATGAGTTAGTTAGGTCTGTTAAATGAGCAAAAAGTTCAGTTTAGCATTTGTTTGACGCTTGGAACTCTCCGTTGCGATTACATTGAGAGCAGAACGGTTGTTTTCCCTAGCTTTAATATGAGTTAGGTCAGTTAGTCAGACCGAGATGCAATTGAAAGTACGTGAACGCCAACGTCAAGTCACATACATTGTTATTTGTAACACGGAAAATCGGCGTAAATATAAATTATATAAAACTGAATCACATCGGCAACCAGTCTTTCTGCCACAACGAATCGAACGCTTCTGACGCTTCACTGGAACATCTGAAGCTAACTAGCCTAGCCTAGCTAATTGAGCCACAAATCTACAGAACCGGAAAACACAAAGAAGACCATACTTTTATAACCTGGTATGATTAACCTTTTATAGTAATTAAGAGCACCAACGCTAACAAGCTGCTAGCGCATATCTTTATTGTCGGCTTGATAGCTACTAATTGGCTAGACAAGCGAGACAAAATCTCGGCTTTAGGTCGTGAATCACTTTATGCCAGCTACTTCAAGCTAGCTAACGCTACTGTAACCTGCTACCAGCCATGTATAGTTGACAGGATCGAGAAAACTTTAGTACTGTAGCAATTTACTAGGCAGAAATGTTGTACCAAGAACAAATATTTTCTTGATGGCATGCCCCAGCAAAGTTATAATAATGATAATTAGTGTGATAAGACAAATGTCATCGACATATTTTGGTCATAAACGTGTCATTGTAGGGGGGTATGCTAGGATAGCTAGCCAGCTAACTACTAGCCAGTTTCTGTCCTTGTAGCTAGCCACAGGCAATGCAATACAATGTAGCTAGCTGATCCGGCTTCTAGCTGGAGCTGTCAAACAATAGACAGTTGCACGACTTGCTCAGCTACTGTTGACGTCCGCATCTGGAAGGACATCACTTGACTTTCTATACTGTATGTCGCAAACCATGAAAAATTGCGAATATCAGCAAATCGACCCACAGGCACTCTCAACCCCAGCACCAACACCGCTTCCACCAGTCGCTTCTGACAATGTCAAGAAAAACGTTAAGAGAGCTAAGAGGAAATGGGAAGTGTTTCCAGGCAAGAATCGCTTTTACTGCGATGGACGGATCATGTTGGCCCGCCAGAGTGGGGTCTTGCCCCTCACCCTGGGTCTTATACTAGTGACAAGTGGATTATTCTTCATATTCGAGTAAGTCATCACTTTAACATTTGGGAGAATAGTCATACTAAAATTGCCTTTCTTTAGCTCATCTTTTTTTTTTACCAGTTTCAGAGTAGTGAAATATGTGCTGCATCTCCAGGGAGATAAAGAGGTGATTAGAATATAAAAAGTTGATTAAGACTCAAAACTGGGTGACTGTAAATCACGGCTGGTGTTTCAAATTTAGCATGTCAGAGAGTTTGGTATAGACAGACTCTCAGTTAATGGAACATTGTAATGTAGCCTGATGGTAACTGTCACTACAGAGCACTGCAATCAATCTTGTTCTCGTTTTGGTTGAATGGCCACTTCTCACAGTTGCCCCTTCTTGGTGAAGCACCTGACCAGCTTCATCCCTGTGATTGGAGGAGTGCTTTTTGTCTTTGTGGTCATCACCCTGCTGCAGACCAGCTTCACTGACCCAGGCATCCTTCCCAGGGCCACACCTGAGGAGGCCGCAGACATAGAGAAGCAGATTGGTGAGATCACGGAAAGTACAGGCCATGATTGTGCACTTGCACACACTTATCACCTCACAGCAATGTATGTTGTTTGCTTACTTTTTCGCAGAAATTCAAGCATCACTTCAGAACTTTTTTCACTGTAAAAGTCGGAAGTGATTTTAATCATACATTTTCATTCTTTATTCATCTCCAGTTGAGTTTGCATGTCTACCCCCCTGAAAGAAAACCATTAGCCTAATTGGAGCACAAATGATTCAACAGAATACATTGCAGGCTGCTTTTAAAACTCCCTCAACCCCTTATTGAGGGAACCGTAGCAGAGATGGTACTCTTTGAACTGCTATGGCTCTGCTTGTTGCTCAGTGTGAGTTTGCCCCCAGGCTTGCCCACTGCCATTTAATTGTGTGAAAATTTAAAGGACATTCTGCCCTAATTACCGTTGACAACACCGATATAATGGCTTGCACATAGCCTAGTTCAGCTCTTTCTGGAAAACAGCACATGGTTGTTGCTAGGTTTATTGGTGGTGCTAGTCATCAAAGATGAAAGCAAAGTTCTTCAATCAGTTGTCAGTAACCGGGGACATTTTTGGTCTTGTGACTGGTCTGCCATTGGACGCTGAATATAAATGTTGCTATCTGGAGGGTGCTTTTTCATTTGGCCATTTAACTGTAATTTTGTGGAAACA
The DNA here is from genome assembly GCF_021917145.1 of Hypomesus transpacificus. Taxonomy (NCBI): domain Eukaryota; kingdom Metazoa; phylum Chordata; class Actinopteri; order Osmeriformes; family Osmeridae; genus Hypomesus; species Hypomesus transpacificus. The sequence goes on from NC_061063.1 coordinate 4,076,260, forward strand.
CAGATTATTAAACTCTCATTTGTGCCTTGGCTGTGAGCCTGTATTGCCATAACCAAGTGTTCCTTTGAAGGAAGAAGTATGCTTTTACACATACAGATTATTTATTTCCTTGTGACTCCAGGTCTAAACGGAATAAGAACACGACGGGAGGGGTGAATTGATATCATGTAACATGTCCCTCTTCCTGGAAGAAACCTCTCCATCTCACCTCTAGTATCTCGTCTCTCCTCTCTCCTCTCTCTCTCTCCCTCTGTAGATACCACCACCGGCTCCACCACCTACCGTCCTCCACCACGCACCAAGGAGATCTGCATCAACCAGCAGGCGGTGAAGCTCAAGTACTGCTTCACCTGCAAGATGTTCCGGCCTCCTCGCACCTCCCACTGCAGCCTGTGTGACAACTGTGTGGGTGAGCTGGAGACACAGGGGGGGGGGGGGGGGTTGGCACCTGACCTTTACACACTCAATAATTTAGGTCTGCCACCGCCTGCTTGGCACAGATTACACTTTTTTTATAAGCTTTAATAGGATGCGTTTAATGAGTTATTTGCCGTTATGTAAAGGCCGGGGTCTTTTAATGAGTTAATCTTTTACTGCGCTCCCTAGCTGTATTCTGTATTCTGTATGTTATTCTCAACAAACATCCCAGACAGATTTTGATATCATTAACGTAGTTATAATTGTACCCTTTAATTGGATTATGCATGGTTGGTTTTGTTGAAAATACTTTTGAAATTGACTGTTCTTTGTACTTAATTCTAGTGATCTCATTATTGTCAGTGATGTGTCCATTTTTTTAGGGGGAATTTTCTTATGTTTTGGGATGTCGATTTTGTGGATGTTGTTGGAGCTGGCTGTTAGCTCAGACCCATGGCCACTCAAACACCTACATATTAGGGATCCGCTCCCTGTCAGCGGTTGGTGAACTAAACAACCCTCCCTCCCGCTCCCTCTTCAACCACTGCTCTTCTCTCCCAGAGCGCTTCGATCACCACTGCCCCTGGGTGGGGAACTGTGTGGGGAAACGCAACTATCGCTTCTTCTACACCTTCATCGTCTCCCTGGCCTTTCTGACCGCCTTCATCTTCGGCTGTGTGACCACACACCTAGCTCTGCGTATGTGCCGCCACACCCGCACCCTACCCCTGGTTTTTCACCACATCACCGTAACGGCAACTTACCGGAACAGACACCAGTCACTGCATTTGCTAGTATTGCCCAATGCTTTTTCTACTACCCTTTTCCAGTAAAATGTTTTGCATTGGCCATTTTGTTTTTGTTGGTTCTTCCTTCAGGGTCCCAAGGTGGGAAAGGCTTGATCTTTGCTCTTCAGGAGAGCCCAGCCAGATATCCTTTAATGTTTCGGACTCAGCCCACGTATAGCCTGGCATCATCATTCCTAAACTGTCATTTAAGCGTCCGGTTTGAAAGACATTAATTAAGCTCCTGATTGTGTGTACTCCATTGTCCTTAACACCTTCCTGCACTGCAGTGGAGCTGGTGATTTGCTTCTTTTCGGTTTGGTCCATTTTGGGGCTCTCGGGCTTCCATACCTACCTGGTGGCTTCCAACCTTACCACCAATGAAGATGTGAGTACTGGCAACAAGTGTGTAGCACTCTCGATGTATCACAGGAAATATGTTCAACTCCTGTAGTCCCACTAACGTTCCCTTCAAAACGTCTGTTCCAGATCAAAGGCTCGTGGTCGGGGAAGAGTGGAGCGGAAGACACAAGCAATCCGTACAGCTCCAACAACATCTTCAAAAACTGCTGTTCTGTGCTTTGTGGGCCTATGCCACCCAGGTTAGGCCTATCGCCGTGGACTCCTCCTGTGTTTTCTCAATGCGTCTTCTGTCTATCCAGCTTACCAGTCAGGAAACCTCCACCTGTTAGGTCACACACACACACACACACAGATACACAACTCTCCATTTCTCATACATCCCCCTGTGTTTCCTCCTCTCTGTTCCATCACTCTGTGTCGCCGCAGTTTGATTGACAGGAGAGGCTTCCTGCCTGCGGAGGAGGAGTCGTCCCTGGCGGGGCCCGTGCAGGTGGCGCTGCCCGTCCTGGCGGCTAAGAAGGAGATCAACGTGGTATGAGGATGCTCCCCGGCTGGCATGTCTCTGGCAGGAACGGTCCTCCTCTCTTCCTGCACCCCAACCGCTTGACCGGAACCCCCCCACCCACCCCCCAATTGCCTGCTCCAACCCTACCTGCCGCCCCCTCCGTTTGTTTATTGTATTGCAGGATAATGAACACCTCAAGTGAACTCATATTGCCAAGCCCTTTCACGTTACCACGATAGCGTCAACTTATTGCCAAGCCGTTTCACGTTATCAAGACAGCGCCAACGCCTTACGATATCTATGCTTTCAGGTTCACCTTTGAACCGCCTGTTACACTGGACGTAGTATTACCCAAGTTTTTTCTCATGAGAAGTCGGTTGAATTCAAAATGAGAGATTTGTGTTAGTTGGGCCCGACTCTCCAACGGCAGTTTCCTGTCATGATTATTCATCGTGTGTTTGCCCGTGGTTGCAGCAGGCCTTGCCAGCTTCCTTGTTCCTTAATTATACAGTAAAACAATATGTTGCTTTCTCAGACTGGAAAGAGGTAGCGAAACTGGCCAGGGAGGGAGTAACCCAACTGTCGGTTTCCCTTTAATCACGATAGGGACCGACTGCAGCTGAAAGCTTTCATTTGAGACTTGACTTTGTTTAAAAACAGTTTGAAAGGGAACACGTGATGCTGACTGGTTCCGACAGGTCGAATTTTACAGTTTCACGTTATGTTTCTACAAGTGCCTCTTAGTTTTTTAGGAGCCAGCTCAGGATGTGATCATCTAGTGTAAGTGTAGGAGTGTAAATGTCCCTAGTCTTGCAGTTTCACATCCTCTTCATCCCCCCCCCCCCCCCCGCACACAGCTGCAAATGAACGGTACGTGTATCTGTCTGTGTGTGAGAAGGGGGGAGAAGGACTACTGTTTACCAAACCCAGATTCATTGACTGAGAGCATCTGTGTGGGGGTAATTAGTGACACAGGGGACACATCCAGACCTCTGCCGATCCTGTTTACTGTCGCTGAGCCCTGTGACAGCAGCCAACAGCTAGCCCACTCTGTTTACACCCCAGTATTTACCGCCGTGTTTATTAGAAGTCGTAAGACTGTCACGGCTGTTTGAGTTTCGGTTCTTTTTGTTGTTGTTGCACTGTCCAAATGCTGTATCCCCAAGAGAAACCATAGAGGGTCTGTGGTTTCAGGATACTGTTGCTGCTGTACATGGGTGTGATCATTGATTATTATTAAGTCTGGACTTGGAGACCGCGTTTCTAAGTATCTAAAAGTGGTGCTCTGATTCTATTCAGTTGGTCAACTGGAAGGGGGGAAAAAAGAGCAAGGGGAATTATGTTTTGTTATTTAAATGATGTCCAGTGCCTTGGAAGTGTCCAGTTTTTTGTGCCTTTCCTCAGTGTCGTCCTGTCCAGTGTTTGCAGTCTGGTGTTAATTGTCTGAAGTCCGTCATTCAGACTTAACTGTCATCATGTTGTTCCTGGAGTGATCAGTTATGTGTGTGTACCATGCGTGACACAACGTTGTGGCTCCTGGATTTCACAGCCTCCACCCTTTCATCAGTCTGTCATCTTCCTCTTCTGTTCCCTTGTGCCTTTTTCATGAGTCGTACAGTTTGTCATCGTTTACTGTCATCGTCCATGTTTACGTACATACATTTAGACATATTTGTGTCCATCTGAATGTTCTTGGATATTGGACATATTATGGTAAATAAACAGATCATTTTGATACCATCCTGATTAGATTCATGCATGCGTTCATTTTTTCATTTCTGCTCATTCTTCTTTCTTGGTCATGTTGGGTTTGTCCTGTTCAAATGATTTCAGACAGACTCAAAACTGAATTGAGTTCCAACACTATGCCCAAACAAATACATACAGACTCATTGTACCAAACCATTCAGTGCAATAGATGACACTGTAGATCTCCACAGCATCACACCAACCACTGTTCTGTCTCTGCTCTGCATGCATGTCCTACCCCTGCCATTAGGAGGAGAATTGTTGGGACTTTGCTCAGTCCTGCACTGGATGATGGATGTGAGCCAGTTTAGTGGAGACAGGGCAGCACTAGAGGTTGGTAACCCCCCCTCTTCCCATCAGGGAGTGTGGGTCGAGTGCAGTGGGCTGTGTGGCTGGCCCTGCTGACTAATGCTTGCTGGCCTGCATGCATGCCTGCCTGCCTGTCTGCCTGCCGGGCTGCTTGGCTGTCCTTTATGTCATCATGCCTGGTTTCATCTTCACTGCTGACTCATGTGCCGGAAAGGGCTTTCCCAGGCTATTAGTCTGTGGTGCCGTAAAATGTGTGTCGAATGTCTCTGTTTTGATTGTACTTATTTTGTCATTGGTCCCCCCACAAACAGATTGCCATGGCTCAGATTGATAGCAGTCACGCTCTTCATTCTAATAGTGTGATAGCTGAGAAGGATTGAACCAGCCCATTATTACATTTCTCCTCAAGGGAGGATGCATGAATATTTGACAGGGAGAGTTGTACCACAGAGGAAAATGCAAACACGTACAAATTCCACTCCAAAGGCATTACGAATAATCTCTCAAACGCTCGCTGACAGCAAGGCCTTCTTTACATAACAGACTAAGAGCAGCTCAGCTTGACCGTGGAAGATGCAATAAAGGCTCCACAGTTTTTTCAAATCTTTTTTTGTTTGTGTAAATATTGGTGTAAATGATTCAAATTTGCCTGTTAGGTATTTTTTATTTATTTTTCTCCTGGGTCACATCAATGTCATCATTAGTGTTGCCCTCACTAATACTACTGACCTATGCATGCCCCCTCATGCTAAGCTACTGTCTTGCCCCGATCTCTTCCTGCCCGGGAGATATTGTGATAACAGAGCCTCTTTCTTTTCAGCCAGCAGCTTCTTTCTGCTTCTTACATTGACTTTTCACCTCTTCCCCACCTTTGCTTTTAACATGTTGACTTGTTTTCCCACCTTTCTCTGTTATCTCTATCTCTCCCTCTCTTTGTCTCCACCCTGCAGTGCACACAGGGAACTAAAGGATTGTTGGAAACGGCCACGCGCTCCCCGCTCCTCTCTACCCCGTGTCCCCAAGGCAAGCCCCAGAACACCCCGGTCGGTCTAGACGGCACCCCTGCTGAGAGCTCTGACCATTTGGCAGAGAACCCCCTGAGCTGTGGGACTCGCAACGCCACCACCAGCCCCCTGCCAAACAAGTCCCTCCGTCAGGCCAAGAGCCGGTCGAAGCGCGGCAGCAAACAGGCGGCGCTTCACATCCCTAACCCTGCATACAACGTCCCCAGCCCCCCGGCCTCCCCAGACCTGGGCCCCGGCTCCAGTTTCGCCCCGCGGGCAAGCTTCGCCTCAGATCACTGACTTGCCATCGCATCTCCCAGAGTGCACCTGTCCAGCTCACGTCCGAAGCCCTGCATGCTGTTCTACAGTCACACTATGGATGCTAGTACGTGAATTCCCTTTTAAGTCTACGGAAAGCTCCTGGAAAGAGGTTATAGAAGCCTTGAAGAGGAAGTCACCGGGGCCTTGCCTCCAGGACAGGCTGAAGAAATCTGTGTAAAACCATGGAAGGACAGTCTTCCTGATACCTCCTAGCCAGGGGGCTATTCAATGCTTCATCTTGCATGTTACTGTCTAGCAGTAGGGGGCACTAGCTGCAGCTGTTGGTAATGTATGTAGGCCATCAAACAAACTGCCCTTTGTTTACTGTGAAAAGCACAAAGAGATTGAATCTGTACATTCACATTCATTTTTCAGCCAAGCCACAAAATATACTATTTTTCAAGCACCTCATTGAAATCCAAGTGATTAAAAACAAACGGTAATACTGTTTTATTGGATGCAGAAGGAATGACAGCTCCTGACTTGTTTGACTCCTAAGAAGCAAGCTCTTAGAAGGGCCAAATCTCATTACGTGTATGCAACCTATATGCCTATACCCAGGGTCTGTGTTCTGTGTGTGTGTCAATATTTCTCTCCAAGAGATCCTCACCACAACATGGCACGATACTTTACCATGTACGTTTCTCGAGTCAAGTAGAGGAAAAAGAGACTCTTTTGTTGCAGAGCTCTATCCATCTCGCCAAAATATAAATATCGATATTTTCTGTCCTCTACTTTGGCTGGCAGTGTTTTGAAATCTGCTCGTTTGTAGCTCTGTGGTTTGGAGCTGTGGAACAGTATTGTGAAATGCATGTCCTTGCTCATGCCATGTGGAAATAGCCCTGCTTGTGTCGTCACTAACAGTCCAGGCTGATCTAAGGGGGGGATCCCGAGACTAAGGTTTCTGATTGAGTATGGATAGATGAGGTTACAGGAGGCTGCGCCTAGGCTGATTCCAAGAGCAGCAATACTTTACCAATTGCCCTCTTGACCTTTCTGTGCTATTAGTGCGGTTTGACAAATCTGACATGGTGTTGTTTGATGTAAAAGGTACTCTGTTCAAGCTAATGGAAATGGGGAGAAAGACACCTTTTGGTCTCAGGTGGACAGCAGTGTAGTAGATTTGGGTTCTCATATGCAAGTTAAATGTGATGTTTCATGTTTAGCCACATTGTGACTCCTTGCAATAGTTGCACAGAAAATGCACTGAAATGACACTGACCACGACCATACTGTTTTGTATGTGCTCAGAATCGTCACTTTGTCTTCACTAATACCAGTGTTCACCTCCAGTAGACTCAAAAGTAGTGAATGATTGTCCATAAACTATTTTGTAATTCAAGGGTGATTCTCTCACCCTCAGATCCTAACGAGAGAAAAACAATGCATTTTGGATTGAATCTGTGTTGAACTGTATTGTGATGATGTTGAGCTTTCTTAGACTTTGCCTGGTTATTTCAGCCAATTTCCCTTATCTCTCGACATGGTCTGAAATAAAAAATACAAAAAACAGATTTACCTGAAAGTCTTTTTTCAACACTTTGCTGTTGATGGTGTGTATGTTACATCTCTGACCACCAGATGGCGATCAGGACCACAAAAAGAAGTGAGCTGCTGGCAGCACACGAGTGACAAAGCGAAGACGTTCAGTTCCTTAATGGTCGTGCAAGGTTCTTTTATCCTCTCTTCTCTTCAACTCTTCTGGGATTTATTTAGACTGTGTTAAGTTACTGCTTGAGAACCGCTAAATGGAAATGGCTTAAATGAGATTGCTGATACGATCACAGTTTGCTTAATCGTATATTATGTTTGTGCTTGAAAAGGACTTGAACCCTTAAGAACTAGACCCAGAATAGTTTTAACCATCATGAGGGTTACAGCTTGAAATGCAAGGAATGTGAAAATGCTTCGCAATAAAACAAAAAGGAGCTTATATCCCTGTTGTCTTTCCCTCAGGTTGGTTACAGGTTCTTGCAAGCCTAATAGCAGTTTAGGTTCCCGACTGTCTGGTGTTGTGGATAAGATAGAGCATATGCTGTGTGTTTGATGGGACAAGGCTCTACCCTCTCTCCTGGAACACACACACACACACACACACACACACACACACACACACACACACACACAGGAATGTCAGGAGTAGCAAGGTTGCCCAAAGCAGTCCCAGTCTTGACTTCTTTAATGAGTTCCTTGAAAAGAACAAGTTTTATGGATAGCTGTGCGTCGGATGGCCCTGCTCTGTGTGTCACTATGGCATGGAAACACACAGCAGTTGCCAGGGAGATCCCCATTGTCCTGCAGCTGTTGAGAGGAGCCTTTTTCTGTGTGTTAGGCTGTGGGTCACAACATTTCATCACAAATTACTCTAGATGATAACCTGTCATACTGAGCCAAAACAAGTAAGTACTGTAAGCATTTAGACCTCTGTAAATGGATTTCTTCAACTCCAAAAGGTAACGCAACTTCAAATGAATGTCTCGCTGAAGAGTATTACACGCAGTTAGGAAAAGTGCCACCCTATGCCTGGATTGTGTAAGAGCGCTGTCACCTGTGTTTGTGTGCACGTGTGTGTTTGACAAAGACAAAGTGTGAGTGGGTGTCTGATCCATCAGGTTTGTTAGCCTCCAATAGATCTTATCTGGCTCATTGACATCACACATGAGTCCATCTCTCACCATGATTAAAAAGAAGAATCAACAACCTGGGTTTATTAAAAGACCTCAACCTTGATAAATAACATTTGATTAGATGAAATCTGCCAAACTCAAAAATACGATTTGCTCCATCTGTGTGTCTTTTAAGTGGTTAATGGAATGGAACTAGTGGTGTTTTTGTTCCTGTCATTAAGAACAGTGCTGAGTTATTAAAAGTGGATTGAGTGGGACTCAGATTGAAGGAGCAACAGATAAGTATCATCTGTTTATGTTTATATGCAGTGCATGATTTATGAGTGTGTATTTACTTTACTTTTAATGGATGTTTTACTATGCTGTTCATTAGCCAGTTTGTTATTGACATATTCATTGCTTTACGGGACAGGCCAAGTCAGACACACACCATGGGGAATTACTTTAGTCAGCCCTGTCACATGTCCAGTCCACACAAATGTTGGAGGGCTCCCAATGTTTTTAGAAAGTTCCAGTCTCTTCCTTTCCCCAACCTCACACACTGTGGATACTCTGCCACGAATTACACAGAATCAAATTTCCCCTCCTTCCCTCACCCTGGTCCTCTGAATTTGAAACAGATAAGTGGTTGGTTTTCGTGTCGCTTTCTCCTCCTCTGGCAAATATTTAGTTGCCATCTGTCTGACAGTTTGCAGATGGAAAATATGATGGAGTGCTTGGAGAGACTGGGTTAGTCTAGCGTAGGGTAAGAAGAGATATCAACCGGTAGCAAGAACCAGAAAGAGTGAAAGAAAGAGAGAGAGAAGAGAAAGAGAGATAAAGTGAAATAGAACGAGAGAAAAATAACTGCCTGTTAGTTATACCTAGAAGATCTAAGTAGGTGACCAGAAACCTGTCTTTGTCCTCTAGGCTAAATTCATGAAACTAGAAGAGCGAGCACATTTTCAAAATGTTCATTTTGACTGCACTACTTGATGGACTCATCTAATAATGCACCAGATTGAGAGATGTTTCTGGTCTGACACAACAACTGATTTTGCCTCCTGTTCTTTTTTCTTTAGCAACCTCTTGACAATTACTGTGCCAGAAATCTCTGTGTCAGGCATTCTGTTGAGTGCCCAGAGGTGAGGTTGGGGTCCTGGTTGTCCCCATGTCTGACGCCCTCTCATGCACCATAACAAACCCCCCTTCTGCCTCCTGCACTGTGTGGGGTCTGGGTACATGAAGTACCCGGAGGACCAGCATGAACAGGAATATACTGTATGTAGGATTCCTGTCATCAAATCTCATATCAGTCAGTTAAAATCTCATAGACTGTTTACACTCATTTTGACAGGTAGGCCCTTGCCCTAGGGGAAGACTAAGTGATTAGTAACCGTCTGTAATTATATACATGACTTAATATCTTTAAACATCACCATATTTTATGGTGCACCACCTCACCCTCAGAATTGAATTTGAAGTTCATGAAAAAAATGTATATGAAGCACTTTTTAGACTGCAACTTTGGTTTTGGTGAGGTTACAGCAATAGTTGTTTTCTCACTGGGTTATTTTAACTCAGACATCACGGCTCATTGAGAGAATTACAGTCTGAAACTCTCCTCAGTTTCCTGTCCTGTTTTTCTGGTCAGGACAGGGATTCTCTGAAAACGTTTGCTGAACCTCTTGATAATAACACTCAGCCACACTTCTTAACACATTAAGTACGTTTTCTGTGTTTACAGTATTTAAAATGATTGGTTGTGTGGATGCCGGTGTGTACATTGTGTTGCCATGTGGAGATGATGAATGGATAAACACACAAGGCCTTTCAAACCCCCTGTAAGCTGCTTCCCTGCTGATGCCAGACCCCCCCTGAAAGACCTAATGACAAAATCATTTTCCAAACACACGCCAGCACACAATGGTGCTTTATGTTGACATGCAATGGTTACAAAGCAGAAGACCACTGTGGTGCTGCCAACCCTAGGTTGCCCAAATAAACGATTTAATGTTAATTTGGGGGTGTTTATTGCTTTTTCCACAGTTGATTATAGTAGACTATTATAGTTTAGTTGCACTAGATGCCAACACTCACTGTTTGGCATAGGTCTGAGAATGGGGAGATGTACTCACCCCATTTTAATCAGTTGCATATCACTTGAAATGTATGCTTTAGGTGCTTAAATGCATTGTGCTGGGTGTACAGTTGATCATTGACAAACCCAAATCGTTTAAGGTTTGTTTAGTGTCATAGCAAGAACCACAAACACAAGCCATTCGCCAAGGCATGACCGACAATACACTTTCTGAAAGATATCAGAAGCACCACAGTGATGGACTCCAAAAGCTGTATGTCAATCCCATGACATGTGCCTCCAAAAGCCATCAAACATCAAAGGCTGGCCTGCGAATGTATTTCTGTGCCCATAAAAGTGGATTTTGGACCAAGCACAAACAGTTTGACATCTGTGCTCAATCTTTTACCGCGGCGTGTAATGGGAATCCCAGGGGCCTTGGATCTCTGGCAGGGGAGAGGCTCAGCCAGGTAAGGGTATGTCTGTGAGGGGTGGAGGGGGTGGGCCTCAGGGAACCTAGCCAGACAACCAGGGGGGTGTCTGACCAGAGTATCCACAAGCTGAAGACAAATGACAGGTACAGGAGATCTATTGCCGACATAGAGAAAACAGTCTGCAAGCAAGCCGAGGAGGAACACATGGTTCACATGCTGTACTGACGGCCAGCTCATAAACCTTTGATAAGGCCGATATCCTCCTCATGTACGATGTAGGGAGACACAGGTAAGAGAGTAAGGAAAGGCTGTGCGCGTGAGTGTGTGTTCAAAACACACACAAAGACACACACACAGACACACACTTAGCTCAAATAAGTCCTCAGAGGCCAGGTGAACATATGAACTAGGAGTGCCCTGGCAGCCCTTTGCTCCAAATGGCAGTCAATACTTGGGTGGTTGTTGGTTGGAAGACTGAAAGCAAGAGAAAGACATCCCTCCAAACGCTTTCTAGCAGTTTCAGATTCTTAGTAAAGGTTGGGAACTGTACATTATTTAATTCAGCTTAATTATCCAATTCTAAAAAGGAATTCAAACTATGGCTGTCTGTTTATTTAACAATCTGCCTGGAAGACATGGTTAAAAGGTAAATATTTAACCACGTTCTTTTTCACACAAGGATATGTAAATAAGGTAATTAAAATCTAACCTCCGGACCGAAAGGTTTTTCTCTTCTTTCTTTATGGACTTTACAGCTATTCAAGTCAAAGGCACTTAAATCTTATGTAACAGAAAACAATACAGAATTTCCAGTACCATGAACACAAGTGATGTAATAGTAAAAACAGGATTATTGTTGGCTAGCAGACTGGATGAAAAAGTCTCTGTAAGAACCCTCCTTACCTCACTAACAGTACAGAAAACATCAAACCCTTAAGATAAATAAGGTTAAGGTTACATCAATAAAACAATTCAATTTACTTTCCGTAATAACACAAAATTGGACAGTCTTAAGGAATGATAAAGAATTGATTATACAAAAAGCTATTCTTTCAGTTTCAGTGTAATGCAAGGCATAAGCCCAAAGTTTTTTCTTGATCTAGCTCTTTAACTGTTGCTTTATAGTGAAGCTTTGTAGTGAATTGGCAAGTCTGAAGGATCTTTGAATCTCTCCTGAAATGCTCTCTACCCTCAAGCTATCTTGGCACACAGCTGTTTTGGATCTGGTTTACCTGCTTGTTGTCAGTTTTCCTCCAATTCCTTGCTGTCTGCTGACACAAGCTCCAATGTCATGCAACAAGGAGCCTTATTGGAATCATTACATTGATCATTCGCCGATCAAAATGGATAGTTCTTTTGCGTGTCAATGCACTGTGAGGTTTCAGGGCCCTTAGACGTGCTGCTGTGTCACCCCTCCCCAAACAAATAAACATGTGTCCTCCACTGTCAGGGAGTATTCTGGGGTTTTGGAGGCAGGCAAAGCTGGCGGAGGAACTATCCCTGAGCTATCCCCAGCTTCAGATGACTCTCGAGATAACCACAGGGAGACATCCACTGCCAGAGTTATGGAAAGATCGCACCCCAGGCTGCTGCTTCAAAGACCCCAGCAGGTGTGAACGGGTGTCAGCCTCTGGGATCATCAACCCTCCCTAGTATGGAGCCCGCAGCTGGAGATACACCGGGGTCCCTCTGGTCGTCTTGGCGGAAAACAAGTCACAGTTTTATGTCCTTGAGTTTCTGAGTCTTGGCTTTTGAATCGTTTTTATAATGCTCCTCACTGAAAACATGTTCCGATCTGCTGCAACGCCGTGGTTCTAACTGAAAAGGAATCCCACTCACTCAGTGTTGTCCTTTGAACCAGGATATTCACGTCTCTCAGCTTTGCATCCTATTGCCGGTTATTTTCTCCTACCTCTACTACTATCTTTCTTTCTGTTCTCTGTTCTCTCCTCCAACCCATAGTCTTGGTTTCTCGGTCGAGAGCACTCTACAAATGAAATTAATTCAGCTCAATTATATATCTAATTCTTACAATGATGAAAATACTGTCAAACTAGATGTTATGTATGTACCTGACTGAAACCCATCTATGTGGCAGATACTTTGATGTGCCACAGATTATTCTGTGATTTCTTGGGAAATGTTTCCTTGCATTTTGTTACCTTGTAGCACTCCCTGAGATGAGGAAATGCTGCAAGGTCTCTCAGACCAAACACATTCATTTAGTTTGCTCAGTTCTCGAAAGGGATTCAAGTCGATGGCATTTGACAAGAGGCTTGCGCAACGGTGAACAATACGGAACACGTTGTTTCAAAGCATGTCACAAAAACCGTCGATCGACATGTGCCAAAAATCTGAGAAGGAAAAGGTCACAAGCATTCAGAGGCCCATCTCTGAACAAACATTATAATTTCAAGAGAAAAGATTTGAAATAGCTACGTTGAGTGATCGTTTGCACTATGCGGCCAATGCTTTGAAAGGGAAGGCTCTGTCGCAAGGGGTCTCTAAAGCTTGGCTGCTTATGAACACGTGCGAAAAGTAAGGGATACCTTTCAGTGCAGGATGGTTCAGCTAACTGTTACAGATGGAGTGTTCAGTCCAGTGAGGGTCGATGAATACCTGCACTACAGGCTGTCCGTTCTCTTCTTTACTGGGGCAACAGCTCCCTGTGTGTGTAATAGGGTCATTAGCCTTCCATTCCCTGGGGGCAGGATGAGCACAGCTCTTCTCTGCAATTTTGTAACAGATTAATGAACCCCCTGACCTCCTCTCTTCTGACTCATCTGCCAGTAGATGGATAGAAGAGGATAGTGGAGTGTGTGTGTGTGTGTGTGTGTGTGTGTGGGGGGGGGGGGGGGCAGAGAAAAGAGGAAATAAGAGCAGAGGAGGAGGAAGAAGAGAGGACTCGGGAGTAGAAGAGGAAGATGTAGCTTCTGTTTGCTGGCATGCCACACATGTCATTTTACTGGGTAGATTATGATTAATGTTCTTTCCAAAAAACAGTGTTGATTACAGCAATCGTGCAAACGTGACCGGCTCCACTTTCAGTTTACTGTTACTCTTCCTTGTATCGCAATGCACACAAACCACACCGCACAGAGCTAGACTGCGTGACAGTATTGTTCGTTTCATGGGTACTGAGCATGAAACATCTCAGAAAACAGAGTTTGACCGATAAGAGACAGCCAGAAGAAGGAGGAAGGAGGAAGGAGGAAGGAGGGAAACAGAGAAGGGGCGCGCCACTCTAAGAAAGAGGTGACTCAAGGAGATGTATGCTTCATCCAAATGAAGCTTTAAGTCTTTCAATTCCACACATTGCTTCATCATATTACTCCTCCATCAATCATTGCAGTGGTTCCTTAACACATTTGTCAGAGAGATAAGGGAACCAGACTCGCACTTCTTATCAGTCCTCCTCAACTCACTGCGTCAACATCTAAGGACCAGACTTCGGGTCCCTATCTGTACCCACAGTTCAGAATGGAGAGAGGAAATGTTATGTCTGCTCAAATAAGCTAGAATGTAGGCAGGAGCACAACAAAACAGACACTTATGTTACACATTCTCCCCTTGAATGGATTTGAGATGGAGAGTGAAAGAGAGAGGGAGAGATAAGTTGAGAGAAGGGAGTGAGGGAAGATGAAAGAGAGAGAACTTTTGGCCGATGTGACTTGCCTAACTCGATTACTTTACGTAACAACCACCCATCTACCCGCCCTCACCCTCCTTCCCTCCTTCTCTCCCTCTCTTTCTCTTTCCTTTCTCTGTCAATCTGTCACGATAGCCTGTCAAAAACATTCTCTCTCTCTGTTTAGTACTTGACCTTTACGATAGGCTGACAAGGGTTAAGTAGACAGATGTTGCTTGAAGCTCGGTTGCCCCCTCCGGATCAAGATGCATCATATGCTGGGTTTCCAGTCTGTTGCCCCACGCAGCCTACTATTGGCCTGAAGGATGGAGGGTCTGTTTGTTTTGTTTAAGTCGTTTGTGTGGGGCTGATGAATGGTCAAATCTCACTCAGCCATTAGACTATCAGAGTGGGTGGATGGATTTTAATTAATGAGTGTAACTTTAAGTACTTGTGTTGTTTGTATTTAATAGGATTACAAGCCATTTATTTGCTGCAGTAAATTAAATGACAACAGTGTCCACCTGAACTTAATCTTCTACACAATATGTACTTCTCAAACCTGGAGGCCAAATTTTGCCTGACAAAGTCGAATGGTTTGTTTCACAGAACCATCTGGGTAGTCGTCCTTGAAAACAGTTTGGAAAAGGGTGGGCTCTTTCAAAAAAATACTTGGCATGTGATTGGATGAACCATCTGTCTATCACCGTCTATCACAGGTTAACTTAAATCATTCCCCAGCTGCCAGTAGTTCCACATAAAACGTTGATTGGTCCGAACCACTGTATTTCAAGCACAAATAAATCACTTGGAGCTTGGCAAGATGGAGTCTCGCATGGTCTTGATCGTGCAAATGCAGCTGTCTCGGAAGGTTAGGCCAAATCCTCTGAGCTCTACAAAGTGCTCAACAAATGGAAAAACTGGCAAGCAGAGCATTTGGTTGCAGCACTGTTTTGTAAATAGTCAAACAAAGTCCATAAAACGAAAATGGAGTCAAACAAAACTCAATGATAGTGACACACCAGTGGGCTGAAGTCCCCCCTTAAAGACCCAAGTCAATCACTTTAAACAATGACCAATCTCTGTTTACAGACCTATACTTCAATGAGACAATGGCGTCTCCATCTCCTTGCCATGAGGAAGTCACGGTGGCCAGACTACATCACTTCCAGTTGTGCCTGATGCTATGATTGTCCTTTACCTGTAAGATATTCAAGATGAACTTGTTAAGGTTGTATTTTATTGCCACCTTGACGTAGACTGTGGCGAAAGGAGATGGGCTGTATGTACTATAAGTGCTGACGTTAGTCCTGACATCAGATAGGGAGTTGAATGTAAACAGCAGGAGTGAGCAGACCGAGGCAGGTGGTCTGTAAACAGCAGGAGTGAGCAGACCGAGGCAGCAGGTCTGTAAACAGCAGGAGTGAGCAGACCGAGGCAGCAGGTCTGTAAACAGCAGGAGTGAGCAGACGGAGGCAGCAGGTCTGTAAACAGCAGGAGTGAGCAGACCGAGGCAGCAGGTCTGTAAACAGCAGGAGTGAGCAGACCGAGGCAGCAGGTCTGTAAACAGCAGGAGTGAGCAGACCGAGGCAGCAGGTCTGTAAACAGCAGGAGTGAGCAGACCGAGGCAGCAGGTCTGTAAACAGCAGGAGTGAGCAGACCAAGGCAGCAGGTCTGTAAACAGCAGGAGTGAGCAGACCGAGGCAGCAGGTCGCTGACACGGGTCACTGGACAGTTTTCACCCACAGTTTTGAGGCCCCTGTCGACAGAACGCTGTGACTTCAATTCATCAGCACGCTCTGGATCTTGCCTTAATGCATTGCTTACCTCTGGTAATGGATTTCCCTTTATGCACCCAAGGGAAACAAGAAGCTTGCATCCCTCATGTGAATCAGTTTTTACGTTTTTATTTTTTTTACTATACGCTACCTAGTAATGGACAATTTCACCATTACTAGGTTATCCCTATGCTCACACATAATAGGGCCTTCTGCTCATATCCAATGGCTGCAAAGCATTTACACTGCCTGGAAACAGTTAGTCTAATGGGAGCCTGGACAGAGCAGCGTCAAATTCAAGGTTTATCCATCTCGATGTTGACGTGGATGTTGAGCTCACTGTGGTGCTAACGACTATTAGCATGCTAGTCTGCGCATTCTTTCCTATGACAGCTGGTGAGCAAGAAATGAATCAATTTATCCTCTATGCATGCATGGTAACTCAAGAATGATTGACAAATGAATCCATTATGATGTCAGGCCACAAAGGAGTTAGATAACAACCACAATTTTTTTTCTGTGTGATCAGTGGGTGAGGAAAACAATATGGGAGAGTCTGTACTGTAGGTGTTACCACGGTGACGAAGACCTGTGTGACTCTTTCTCTCCACATCCTTGTTGTGGTATAATATAAGGTTACATGTTCCTGTTTTACTTAATTAGGAACAACACTTGGCGGTTATTGTCGCCCAAGTCTTAATGGAAGAATCGTTTACAAAATAATATATTTTGTTGCCCTGACACATCCCTGAAACACACTGTGAGACATATTTCTGTCACAAAGTAAAGTCACTCCCAAACCTGTTTCTAAATCTAGTGTTGTTGCGGAGTTAAATGACTGCTTGCTGTCGTCTCTGACAGACTGTCAACAGGCTCACCCTGGGTCTAGGGAGCCTTCACACACCAGGAGAAAGTGGGCGAGAGACAATGGAAAATGGGGGCCTTGGATCGGGGTCTGACTTATTCTTAGCATTGTGACGCAGGTGGTAATCCACTGGTCAGTGACCAGCTGATATGGTTTCCAGGGGAACCTGTGAGGGTTCTAAGATGTTAACGTGGCTCGTTAATGATGCCCAATTCATGCGGCCTCTTAGCTGACCAATTTTCATATTCATGGTATTTGGATTGTCTGGCCTTTTACAGGAACAGTGACTCACCTGTTGTTCTCATACATAAAACACACACACATATTATTGTTCCGTCCATATTTTAAAGGGCATTTGGAGATTAAATTGAACACATATTGGGGTAAATGACTAAATGACTAGGCTATAGTTCTGGCAATTTAACTGTTCTGATAGAAATATTGCAAACAAAAGAGACTATAATGCTAACATCCGTATATTTTACGATTTAGCAATCTGAGTAGTTAAATATAATTGTAATGACGGAAATAAGATTAAGATATATATCTTCTCAACCTACTCTATTTACGTCAGATATACTCACACTAATGTATACTGGATCTCTTGGGTGTCCAATGACAGCGCCCTTGACTCTGACGCAGGGAAAGTGGGTGTGCTCAAGGCTGGCTGCGTAGTTCTGTGTATGCTCAAGTATTCATAAACATTACCGACCAGCCAATAGGAACGCTTGTCTTAATCCCATTTTCGTAAAACCCTTCTGTACACCTCAAACTGGATTACAGACAGACTTTAGTGTATCACAGTGAGAGGAAACTTCAGAAATGTGCATTGATAGCCTTTCATTTACTTGTGTTCATAATTCAATTTTACTTTAAATTTGCGCATTTGTAAACTTTTGTTTAAACTGAATTCTGGGAAGCGTTAGGCTACAGCGGAGTTCCCTTTATATTTTAAGATTTAATCTAATTTGACGAGTGACTTAGATTTAGGAAAATTGCTCTGCTACTGTCGATATCAAATCTCCAAAACAACAGCAGATTTGGACATCTCTTCAGTCACATCGTCATGTCCTCCGGTGATGCGTCGGAGCAGAGTCGGCGGTTCTGTGTGTTGTCTTGGGATCAGGTGCAGCGTCTGGACTCCATCCTCGGGGAAAGCGTCCCTATTCACGGACGTGGAAACTTCCCCACGCTCTCTGTCCAACCCCGACAAATAGTCCAGGTGAGTTAAAGCATCTGGATGCACTCGCTTTCAGCGGCTGCTGTCAATCACCTAGTGTAACAACTGTGATTTTATCATCCATGTAAATGTTACGCATTTTCCTCCAAAACAATCTAAATAGATTGTTGAGCAGGTGGTTAAAGATTAAATAAATACAAAGATACTGCTGACTTGTAAAGGAACACACAAAATGTATTCGAGCGTCCATGAGTGTCCATAATTCTTTTTTTATTAAAGTATGCTGCAAAATATCCTATAACTCAATAAAGCAATAAAAAAACTGTACTGTTATACCCAATAAGTTACCTCCATCTTTCACTGTCTCTCTCTCACACATACATATGACCGAGAGAGAGAGAGAGAGAGAGAGCGAGAGAGAGCAAGAGAGAGAGAAATAAAGAGACAGAGACAAAGAGAGAATGTTAATTTTTGTGAGATATAAAGACAAAGTAAGGTCAACATTCCAACCATAAGATTTCATCTTTCCTTTTCCGTTTTTTTTCTATGAAAATTTTCAAAATGTTCTGGCTTCTTGGAACATATAGTGTAGGGGTGAATGGGACTTGAATGAGACAGTAATAATAAATAAAAAAGTACCTAATCATCAGCATGTAGACTTAAGCTGTACTTTTACCAGCTGGTCTTCATATTTAAACTACACCATTATCTAGTGAGTGAATCACAGATGAAAATGAAAACAAATTCAGTATAATTTTCTGAAAATTCATTGATACATTACATTTGTCCTTAATTTTTTAAATTTTCTATTCATTGGACATTAATAATATACTATCTGCCTGTTCAGAGTAAGTTAATTTGGTGTATTATTGTGTATTATTATTTTGAAACACCTTAAAAGTTTCATAACCCCCAAGGCTTATACCATCTGCACTATACATTAGACTCTTGAGCATATCTCAAACCCTACTCTCTGCTTTCTCTTTTCCTACAATGTCTAAAGACAGACCCGCAAATAGTTTCCTTCTCATAGATTTTTTCGAGGCTTCAGCAGGCCTTTCGATTGGGTGTTTTTGAAACTCAACTCATCTAGATAACATCTGTTTGTGGTAGGTCCTAATCCTTGGTGTGAGCAACGGGGGTTGTAAATGAGAACTCTCACTGTTGCCGACACCTCTGCTTTGATGTGTGGTCCTTTCCACTGCTTACAACATTCAAATGTTTCCATCCAGCTATGTCGGAGAACCTGAGGGGCCACACGTCAAAAACCTTTTTGATAGACACTTTTGCAAGAAGTTCTCCACACTGTTACTAGTAGCGCCTGACCCGCTTCCGTCATGATGATATAACCATATTGTGGAAAAAGTCAACATTTGTCATGGGTTACACAATTTACGGGGTGAGATTGTGGGGGCGGGAGGTATGGTGGCTAACTTCTTTTTGGTTGGCCTGGAAAGGGAATGGCTTTAGCTTTGCTAAATGAAAAATCAGACTTTGCTAAATGCAAAAACACCCCAAACTGCCCAGACAGTTCAAAGCTGCTTGTGTCTCCATGGCAGAGTGGTGCTCCTTTTCCTCAGTTCTCTGATTTCATCATTGTGCGATTACTGGAAGTGTTCTCCACTTCCCTGCATGGTGATCGTGGCCCTGTTTGTTGGAGCAGAATGTGAAAACTGGATTAGTCCCCGCAGTAACAGTGGACTTGTGGGTCAGGGCTGACAAGGTATCGGTGTGGTAAGTGTAGACCAGTCGCCTGATTCCACCGCTGTTCCTGCCAGACAGTAACCCAACTCCTCAGGCGGTCTTTTGTGGAACGAAGGACACCACCTCACTCACCAAGTCCCTGTAGCAGGAGAGTGGCTTGAGTTCATTGTGTGAGCCAGTCAGCCACATGCAGTTCATCATTTGCCTTTTGATTCATTCATGATTTACTGGGCTGCCTCTAGAACACTACCACCCAATTTTTTTTTTTGACTCAATCGTTTTTCATGCTGTGTTGCAGAAGTTATTCTCTCATTAAGGAAAGAGTCCAGAATCCACCTCTGGGTATCTCTGTGGCTGCATTTAGATGGCTGGTTTACTGTAGGGGCCTCATTCAGACCTACACATACAGGTTACCCTATCACCCATGTCAAGAAAAGTCAAGGAAGTCATTCAGATCCATGACAAACCCATCATCTGTTCCATCTTACTCAACTAGTATCAGCAAGTGTAGAGGAGAGCCTGGAATGAATGGAAGAGCCTGTAAACATCTCCTTCACTGTGCTATTTCTTTCCCAGGGCCTGAAGTGACTTTCTGCAGTGTTGTTATGGGTGTCCAGGCACTATGGCTTGGCAAATGCCTACCCTGTTTCAGACCAAAATAATAAAATGCATTCGAGCCACAGCAAAATTAAATGCAAAAAGGAAACTACACAGACTGGAGTGGGAAAGCAGAGAGAGAGAGAGAGAGACGCCAAGGCGTTGTCAACACCAGACGGTCTGGTCTGTTTGTGGTTCTTTTACAAGTCTCTAGTTCGACGTCGGCGGATGTGTCCCCCCTAACTCAGCTCACCAGGTGCTTCTGTGAAACGTGTCCAGGTCTGCTTTGTGGCTGCTGGAGGTGGAAAGTGGGAAGAGGTCGAAGGGGGGGGGGGGCCTCTGCTATGGAGTGGAGATTCCACACCAATTTGCATGGCCACAATACAACACGTATTGTTTGATATTGTACTGATTAATAGCACTAATCAGCCTTGAAGGCCGTGTTAAGTGAGGAGCCTTCACATGGTTTGATTGAGTAGATATGGTAGACATGGTTCGTTAACTAGTTTGATTAAGAAAAGTTTAGTAAACACTTCTGTTAAAAACATTTCTCAAGTAATGTCCGGATAATAGTTGATTCGCATTGGAACCCCAATTGGAACACCAATAAATAGTTGACGTTTTTGTGTTTGTTCCGCTGAAATGAGAACCAGTCTCTTTAATATTCTCTGTGGGTTTTTTTTCCCTCACTGACCATCTGTTTCAAGAGATTGGGTTACCAATATAAACACATTGCTTTCCTCACTGGAAAAAATACAGATGAATGGCCATCCATAAACTGCTTTTGTTGGAAAATCAATACCCTGTCATGCCATACCCATAAATGGTCCCTTTGAAAAACAGCTCTATTATGTCATGACCTTTAGTTTAACATTTGAACCTTTTTTGCTGTTGTATTTTAATGGTTGTGTATATTACATTGTCATAGAGTTTCCCACAGTAGCCAAGGGCAATTCATGTCATCCAGGTTCCATGCAGTGTGTTTTGAGTCAGGTAAAAGGGTAGCTATAAAGTCCAGGATTGCGTAACAGTCTAAAAAGCACACATTTGGCTTTCATTGTGTCTTGGAGGATAGGATGAAACAATTTACGTACAATTCTTGAATGGAACCCCAAGTCAGTTAAGGGACCATTCTCTGCTAAAGATGCCAAGAGTGCTTAATGTATTGGGTAATGGCTTTTTTATTGCTTGGCTACCAAACTAAAGTGACTAGCTCAGCTGAACAAATCACACTTGTGTTTACAAAAGACCCGTACCACTTCAATGATATTTCACCACACCAAAGTGGCCCAGGCTATATCTCTTGAGAAAGATAAAGAACACCTTGAAAGTAGAATGCTTGTGTGAGGGAAGGCGCAGGCTTATGTTTATGTCTGTATCAGGCTTACCAGATGCATTCTGCCCTGGTAATCTAAAATAGTTGTCCTGTGATTATGGGCCTGAGTACATGGTGGTTAACTGAACAAAGGGAAATACATTATGTGAGATGTGTAATAAAACTTGTTGTAGAGGCCCTCGGCATGTCTCCACCAATACAATAAGTTGAGGTCACAGTTTGAGTGAGGCGATAAACAGGAAGCCTCTCAAAACCATCTCAGCTGTCTTCAGCTCGGCAGTTGTTTGCTGTGACCTGATAACTGGCATAGTTTGGGTTACAAAGTTCACAACAGAACTGCCTTTCATTCTTTCTCTCCAGTGTCATACACATTCTTAGAGATAACCCCCGAGGTCAGCTGAAGTTCCAACAGTAAAAATTTGCCTAAAAGTAAAAACAGTAAAAAAGACATACACTGGCCACTTGCCATTTCCCAGAGATCATCCTCATGTATTACCAGAAATGGACCCCTCCTCTTTCTAAGGAGGTTTGTCTGTCTCAGAAGGAACATTTTTACAAGCAGAACAATACTTGGATGCTGAATGTAGGACTGACTGGATAGTTTTCAAAACTTTGTTACAAAACATTTTCAGAAGTTATTTAAAGTTATTTGGTGTTTTAGATTTGACAGGTTATATTTTAGATTAGCCAAAACACATTACATATCAACAGAAATCTACTACAGCTGTTCTTTTATTTCAACCACCTCTTCTTATTTCCATTTGTTGCAGATGAATGGATATTGAGTTTGCTTAAAATGTCAGTGGACTTGGTTGAAATGTTAGTTGGTTATGGTACTTGGTTGAAGTACCATATCAGAATCGATTTCTGTGTTTACTTGACCTGCAGGGGAATCATTGTGCTTGTGTCTCTCCCTCCCCCCCTTCTCTCTCTCTCTTTCTCTCTCTGTCTGTCTGTGCTCCAGGTGGTCAGGGCTCGGCTGGAGGAGTGTGGGGTGGTGGTGCGGGATGTGAAGCTCAACGGCTCGGCGGCTAGCTATGTTCTCCATCAGGACACCGGCCTGGGCTACAAGGACCTGGACCTGATCTTTGGCCTGAACCTGACCGATGACAAGACCTTCCGCCTGGTTAAAGACGTCGTTCTGGACAGCCTGGTGGAGTTCCTTCCGGAGGGGGTGAGCAGGGAGCGCATCTCTGCTCTGACGCTGAAGGAAGCGTACGTTCAGAAGCTGGTGAAGGTGTGCAACGACACGGACCGCTGGAGCCTGATTTCGCTCTCCAACAACACAGGCAAGAATGTGGAGCTCAAGTTCGTCGACTCTCTACGGCGCCAGTTTGAGTTCAGCGTGGACTCGTTCCAGATCACTCTGGACTCTCTGTTGCTGTTTGATCGCTGCTCAGAGACGCCCATGTCTGAGAGCTTCCACCCCACTGTTCTAGGTGAGAGCATGTTTGGGGACTTTGAGGAGGCCCTCAGCCACCTCCACACCAAAACGATTGCCACGCGCAGCCCTGAGGAGATCCGCGGAGGTGGGCTGCTGAAGTACTGCCACCTGCTGGTGCGGGGGTTCCGCCCGGCCTCCGAGACCCAGATGAAGCAGCTGCAGCGCTACATGTGCTCGCGCTTCTTCATCGACTTCCCGGACATTGGCGAGCAGCAGAGGAAGCTGGAGGCCTACCTGCAGAACCACTTTGCGGGCATGGAGCACAAGCGCTACGAGTGCCTGGTGACCCTGAGGGGCGTGGTGGACGAGAGCACCGTGTGCCTGATGGGCCACGAGCGTCGACAGACGCTGGCGCTGATCTCGGCGTTGGCGCTGAGGGTTATGGCCGAGCAGAACGCCATCCCAGCGCTCTCCAACATCACCTGCTACTACCAGCCAGCTCCCTACGTCCGAGACGTCAACTTCAGCAACTACTATGTGGCCCGTGTTCAGTCGCCCATGGCCCACTGCAGTAACTCTTATCAGACATGGCTGCCCTGCAGCTGAGCGGGGGGGGGGGGGGGAGGGGGTTAGGACTGGGACATCTTTAAAAGCTTTTAGTTTTGGTCTTCTGTTAATGTGAGTCGAGCAGTTCGCTAGGGAGCTCAGTGCATCTGTGGCACCGTGGCTATTTGTGGGAGGCCCTCTGAGCACCCCAAAAATGGAAAATGATGTATTATGTACTTTTTTTTTTGCCAAATCTTCAATTGCAACGCATTCCACTAAGTTACATCAATGAAAACTGCTGTAAATCTAATTTGAGCCGTTGTTGTAATATTTGTAATATTTGTTGTTGTTTCAAAACCAGCATCATTGTATATACTGTACTGTCAAAATTCGACGTCCAGTAATGTAAACAGAACGTTTAAATTGTTGGGGTGCTTTTTTTTGTTGTTGTCCCCAATCTAGTCAAAGTTTTTAGGATGCATAGGGTGAAGAACCCAAAAAGCTGTGTTCTGTTCTGTCTGTGGTTTCAACTGAACCTCTTGTTTAGAGACGAAAGGACCAAAGAATTCATTCCTTGTGTAGCATGTGAAAAGAATGTTGTGATTCCAAGTGCCTGAAACCAACCAACATATGGTATATCGGTATATGTAAGGACTGTTTTTGAAAACTTTTCCACCCAGGTAACTGTACATTTCTGTATTCAGGGTCAGGGTATTTCCTTTTCAAATCATTAAAAAAATTGAGAAAAGTGACAAAATTGTATTCGTTCTTCCTCAATTCTATAGGTTTCAAATATGGTATGCAGAAATACAGTGTGTGTGTTCAAAATGGACGTACAAGAGAAGTTTGACCATGTCTCACTGTATGGGACAGAACACAAAGATACATTAGAAAATCCCTAAATGTGTCAAAGCCTTGAGATGTGACTCTTAAATGCTCCCTCTACACCACCTATATATGTTTTTTTATTTAATTTAATTTCTCTGTCTGTCTCTGTCTCTCTCTCTCTCACTCTCTCTTTCTCACTCTCTCTTTCTTTTTCTCTCTCTTTCTCACTCTCTCTCTCTCTCTCTCTCTCTGTCTCTGTCTCTCTCTCTCTCTCTCTCTCTCTCTCTCTCTCTCTCTCTCTCTCTCTCTCTCTCTCTCTCTCTCTCTCTCTCTCTGTCTCTCTCCTCATGGTGGTTCTACTCTCCAGACACTAAGGCCTCTGCACACAAACACTTGCTTGTTTCGGACTCGGTGCGTTTCCATGGGAAATGGAATCCCCTTGGCTCCAGCCTATACATTAGCTCTTTGGTTCTGGCTTCATGTGTGTCCAATGAGGGGTTTCCTTACTCCCCCGCCTCAGAGGAAAGGGCAGATTGTTGCTGCCTGTCTGGGATGAGACGCTCTCTGTATGTTTTGGCTGAGGAGACTGCTGGGGACCAGGTGGTAAAGTGGAGATGGGGGAGGCTCGGCATAACTCGTTTTGCATTCCATCAAGAGAGGACTTTTCAGGCTGGAGTATCTCGTACAGTATTCAGCCCTTACCCAAACAATATCTCCCACACAGTCTGGGATCTTTTACCCTATATCAGCTTTTGCACTGTGTCCACTTCTGTGTGATTCACAGAAGTACATGATAGGGTGTGAGATGGCAGACTAATCTGTTGAATATTATACTAGTGGACATGTATTGATATCATCTGTGGGATATTTACCTACTCAATCATCAGTACAGTTGAAAACAAACCCTCAAAAAGTAACTCCTGTTGAATGCCATGTTAACAAAAACGTAGTTTTTCTTCACAAAAGTTTTGTTCAAATGCAGTCGCCTGTTACAGTTTTTCACAATTGTTGAAACACATTTCTTGAAACAGTCACCCATTTTCTCAAAACTGCAAACACATAACCAAATCTTCAAACTCAATATCCAAAACCTCTGACTCTTATGGCAAAATCAAACACTCGCCCCTAAACTATTTACAGTAACCTGTGCTAAAAATCAAACAATGCTTTCAGATCATAAACACAACAAATCAATACATAAACATTATGGAGCAATCATTAAACACAACACCAAAAAATGGAGAACACAGCATCCAGGGCATGCAGTTACATGTAAAGAAAAATGTGTTTATGTATACACAGTACTGTAAGAAAGATTAAGGAGGTGAGATAAAAGTATGACAAGCAAAATCTCTCTCTCAGGACCAGCTGCCAGGCATTCATCCCAAACTGTTGGAGCAAAGCACCTGAAAAAAAGGAACACTCTTGGAGTTTTTCACTGATATAAACACACAAAGTTCAGCGTTGAAACAGGGGTTGTTTCACTGCCTCAACGAATGGCTGATTTCTGGGTAATAGCCAGGCCACATGACTCATCCCCAGAGTTGAGTTAAATGGCATGGGGAAATGTGGAATAGCAATTAGCGCTAAATGGCAAAGCCTGGCTAACACTGTTCCCATGCTACTTATTTTCAATCCCCGATGGGCCAACGCAAATACAGTTTAGAGTCATTTGTTACTCCTGTGCCCCAACCAGAATGTCAAATGGAATCCGTTATGTGAAAAATAAGCTATTAAAGTCATTTAAATATGATATAAGATTTCCTGTGAACACATCAGAAAGTGTGCTCCAAGTAAAATAGTAAATGGACTGCATTTCTACAATTCGTCTTCTATCTTAGTGGCAGTTTGCCTCTCATTCACCTATTCATACTCACACTCACATACCGACGGCGACAGTACAAGAACATAATACATGTGCAGATATAAGACTTGCGGTCAGGGTGAGGAACATTATGGGTGAGTAGACCTCTGTCTTCACTGGCTTTCTTCTCCATCCTCTAAGTGGAGGCAACTCTTCCTTCTCATCCCTTCCTGTCACTCCTGGTACTCCTGGGTGGAAAGCACTCTAACCCCCCATGCAGAGGGCTTTCCACTACATATTTTGTAGCTTAGTTTGACCCGTAACTAATTTTCTCCTCTCTGAGTCATCTGGCACCGAACGGCAACCTTACACGAGTGTCTCTCTGACTGTTTGAGTCGGCCTGTCTGTCTATTTGTCAAGGTCAGGAACGCCATCCTTCTCACATGCTGGCTGATTGGCGCCCAGGAATGTCCTGTTTAGGGAATGGGATGTGGTGCCGAGGCTCAAAGACTCAATGTCACAGCGTTGGCGGTCTCTGTGGAAACCACAATAGATGTAAACAAACATCGCATTCCTAAATATGATACCAAATGAGGAGAGGAATTGTCTCAAAGATGTAAAAACGAGGTGGGAAATTTGTGAGTGTCTGTTTGTATACTGGTCCGTGTATGTTTTTGTTGTTTATGTTTAACAGAAGGTTAAACATAAACAACAGGTTCTCCTGTACATACAGTGAACATTCAAGAAGTTGAACTTGATTAAACAAGATGCAAACCAACTGTCAAAGTCCTGAAGGCAGAGAACGTGGAGATGACAGAAGCAATAATAGGAGACTGGAAGGGAAGCAAGCTCATTAAAAGGCTCCTTTCATATCAAGGCAAGCTGTTAAGAGGCATGCTGTGCTTTTGAAGATGGGGAGTACGCATTCAAAAGCTTAGTATGTCATAAAGTAATGATAAAAAAGAAAAACAAAATATATATACTGTCAAGGGAAATAAATGGATAAAGAGCAGTTTTTTTAAAACAGTAATTGAATTGAATTGATCCTTATTTCAGTTTTAACTGTTGAGAAATGAAGCAAGTGGTTCTGAAGTTTCCCATAAAGCAGTTTATTGCCCTACGTGGCAATGCTCCATCATCATGCTGTTTGCAAGCAATTTCCAGGAGCTCACTGAGAGACTATTTGTAGAAACAAGAACTTTCAATGTGGCTGAAACTCTTTGGTAGTTCTTGTTTGTTTGTATGTTGTCCTCCAGTGATGATAGGGGTAGCACATTAATGTAGAGTATATTACTCTGTTATTCAGTTTTCCATGAAAAGTGCAGAAGGCTTATATCTCCTGGGTGTAGACATTTCTAAGATAAGTGGCACCAGAAGTCTTCCAGTACCATTTTAGCTCTTTCAGGGACACATTTGAATATTTCACCAGCTTAAGACACCACAGACACTCAGCACAACCATTCTGTGTTTTCATGACAAATAAAGGAGGGAACCGTTCACCCGGTGAGACATTTCCTGACTTAAAATAATAAAGCTCTTATAAGGAAGACACCCAGACAGTAGAGAGAGGGTGTAGTCTGTAAACAAAGTTTGAGACCGAGGAGAAGTTTGAGAGACAACTGGAAAAAGTCACCATGTATGGAAATGTCACGTCTTGAAATGGCACAAAAGCTGTCTTTGAATGTTGGGCGAGAGGTGGAGGTTAAGCTCATGAGCATACACTCACACCACTGTTGCTGCCCGTGTCATCGCATCATCAAAAGGGCAAAAAAAAGCGAATGTTATTCCAAATACCATTGCTGAACATCTGCTTGAGGCCAAACACCAGCTTGCTTTCATTTAGGCTAAGGAAGGGGAGCGGGGGGGGGGGGGGGGGGGGGGGCGGGGGGGGGGGGGGGGTGGGGAGAGGGGGGGGAGGGTGGTCCTCTCCTCTATCCGCCTTGCTTCCTGACAGGCACAGTAAACATTAGCCCTCTGAAAGGTCGCACTGTTTGTCACCCCTGGGCACCAGTGAGGAGCTCTCTCCTCATAAGTATTAATAGAAATCCAGAGCGAGGGCGGATGGATGGTGGGTGGTGGTGGTGGTGGTGGTGGTGGTGGGGGGGGGGGGCAGGAGGGAGGAGGGGGACACTGTTAATAGAAGAAGAGCCTCCGCTCTCAACACAGTCTGACGCTCAGGCAACAACGACGCCCCTGGGAGAACACCCTGGTGTACTCTGGGACCTCTGCCTCCAGAGAGCCCTGCTGACACATGGATTTCCTTAGGAGAACCCAGACAGCTAGTTTACTGAACTCTCTGATTGACTTTAGGAGCTGGCTCCCAGTTAGCCTCATGGCTAAAGCGAAATCGTAAAAAGAGACCAGACAGCTGGATCACACGCCACATCAGCTGTAAATCTTCCTCCCAATGATGAGCGGTCGTATATTCACACGTGTTTGATTGATTGGCTCTTCGACATTCCTGCCATTCAGGGCGTTCCGGTCGGCTGCAGCCAAGTCAACTGGGCTGTATTTGTCAGTCAGCCCCCAGTTCTGGGGGCTCACGTAACTAAAGTTTGCAATAACAGAGGATTTGGACTGACTCCTCTGCCCATAGGTTCTTTTCTACAGGATGGCCTATGCACATTTCCAACACTCCACAGCACATCTGTTGACCATTGATTTGAGGCACTTAAGCAGATTTAGCCCACACTTGGGAGTGTGGGCAGGCGCAGAACTAACCAGCGTCAGAGATTGGAGGATGACAAACAAGCAGCACATTAGAAGAGTTGTCATCCATAACTCATCTCATGTGGGTTTCAAAGATGTTCCTGAGTCTCTTGGCATCACAATGACAGTGTACGTGACTGAGCATGAAGTATGCTCCCCTCCCAGATAAAAAAGAAAAGAAAAATAAGCCATTTTAGAGAAAATAACTGCTGACTTTGACAGGGTTTGAGTTCACCCTCTTATGTAACATGAAGTCACTACATGAAATAACCTTATATGTAATGTTATGTTTTGGGATGTATATCCTACAGTTAGCCAATACCAATCTGATGAATTTGTCATTAAAACAATTTTTAATACAGTAATGCACTGGTGTGTCTGCCAAAGGATCAACCTGAGAAAGATAAATATGTTTTCAATCTCCATGTCCCCCTTTCAATGCATATTATTTTAGGATTCGAAATGCCCCTGGCCGTGCGGCTCCCTGTGGTCCATATCTCCCAGGGCTGTGTGATGGCTGCTAAAGAGCAGCGACGCTTCACTGGCAGTGTTGATGTTTCCTTCTAAAATACGGCTGAACTCGCGTCCTGAGGGGGCTGATGGCCACATGGCGGAGGTTTCAGCCTGGCTGGCTACCAGCAGGGAAATGACATTGGATCTGCTGGAGAGATGAAGGAGAAGAGAGGGAGTGTGGTTGGCGCGGGGGCAGGGGCAAGGGGGGGGGGGGGGGGGGGGGAGTGGGGGGGGGGGGAGTTGGGGGGGGGGAAGAAGGACGGAGAAAGGCTTGTGGCTGTCTCCATGCGTGCTTGTGCTGTCTCTCTCCTGAAGCCCTCGGGAAGAGAGGTGCCTCATGCTTTCTCCTCTGAGATGATCTCGGTTGACCATGTACAATGACACAGTCACAGTCAAACTGCTGCCTTAGCAGAGGGGTTGGCCGAGGTACTCTTTCGGCCAACCTTTTCTTTTTTTTCCCAGGATGATCCCCTTTCCTCGGTAGGGAGCATTCAGTAGCTATCAGGAGCTATCGGTTAAGACTGAAAGAGCGAGAAAAGAGTTAAGTGGCGAGTTATTGTGCACGTGAGCGTCAGACAGACTGTGCAGCCATATCGCAGACATTCCACAGGAGGTTCAAGAGGTGGCTGAGGTGGAGGAGCCTGCAGCTGTAACACACACCTCTATCTTCAGCGGCTCACACAGTGAGTCACTCAGAAGCCGAGAGATAATCGCCTCTCTGCTACTCCCCATGTCTCTCTGGACTTATCCATTTCGTCCACAAAGACACAGACACACTTGGACGCGCACGTGCACACGCACACACACACGCACCCTCCCTCCCTCCCATTCTATATCTGTTTATTTCTCTCCTCACCCTCTCTCCATCTGTTTCTCCCTCTCTCCCCACCTCACTTCAACAGTTTAAAAAAAAACATTAGATTCCTTAAACTTTCTTTACTTTCGGATAATGATGAACATATTCCAATAGATGCCTTCAAAATGATGAATGCATCCAATTAACGAAAGGAAAATAACCAGCTTTCAACTCGCATCCTCCCAGACCCCTCCCCTCAAGATCCTGCAGCATACACGTTCATCTTCCTCCTCTTCTTCCTCCAATTGATCCAATATTTGCTCTCCTCGGGCCTCATGCTGTTTATTTTCTGGAGTGTGTGTTTTCAGCGGTGGTCAGGCCGCGCGGTTGCTCAACAGAGCTGTCTCAGACGGGCCTGTGTTTGGTTTAGCGGCGGGGGACAGAGGCTGGGCCTGCCCCGGGCTCTGGGTGCACCGGCCTGTTGGCTCCTCTCCCTAGCTGGGCAAAACGGGGGCCGGCAGGCACAGACACTGCATCCATTCAGTCTCCGGGCACACACAGGATAGAGTCTGGATTGTTTGCTGGCCAGTGGCAATGCCAGGAATGCTGAGCTCCAGTTCCTCTCTGGGAAAAAAGGTTATTCTGACACTCTTCTCCCTTCTCTAGCCTCTCTCTCCCTCTCCCCTCTCTCTCTCTGTCTCTCTCTCTCTCTCTCTCTTCTCTCTCTCTCTCTCTCTCCTCTCTCTCTCCTCTCGTCCTCTCTCTCTCGCTCTCTCCTCTCCCTCTCTCTCTCTCTCTCTCCTCTCCTCTCTCTCTCTCATCCTCCTCTCTCTCTCTCTCTCTGTCTCTCTCTCTCTCTCTCTCTCCTCTCTCTCGCTCGCTCTCTCTCTCTCTCTCTCTCTCTCTCTCTCCTCTCTCTCTCTCTCTCTCTCTCTCTCTCCCTCTCTCTCTCTCTCTCTCTCTCTCTCCTCTCTCTCTCTCTCTCTCTACTTCTTTTTCTATTACTCCCCTGGCTTTGAAAACCTGCAGTGGCGTAAGAGGGATCAGTGGATGCATTAGTGGACTTGTTTCCTCCTCTCTGCATATTCCAGTAGTCAGGCAATTCAGAGAGGCCCTCCTGGTGATCAGAACCCTTCAGAGGGCCACAGCTTTCCACATTGGTATTTCCTGTCCCAGTCCCACATCCCTCGTGGCTCATTCAGAATTATGGGGGATGAAATAACTGCGAGCTAAAGGTGGGGATTGCGAAACAGAATCCATATTATATGTGGTATAGATCAAGTACAGAATTCTCTTTCACCTGGTGATGATTCACTTTTTTTAATTCACCCATGCACGTTTTAGTTTGGGTTTTTGGGGGTAATTGAAGTAAAGTTGGGTTTCCACACCGCTTCCACACAGCTTGGCTGTGTGTCCTTCTCCTGCTAAATGAATACAGAGCAGATTTGCCGCTGGTGTCCGAGCCTAGGGAGAACTAGCTTGGGCCAGATTGTGTCTGTGATACAACTTGATAAAGGCCAATTATCATTTCATTTGATTTAATGAACACAGTGAATCAGCTCGCATCACATAAACAGTTTTGCCATATGCAGAATCATGATCCTCCGGGCCTGCAGGTCCACAGTCCCTGCAGTTCTAATTTATACAATCTTGGCCAGGGGTCGTACGTGACTGCGTGTCCACTTATCAACTCAGCCAGCGCTCTGTCTGAGCCCATCCCTAGGGGGCGCGGGGGGGGGTCAAATAGAATGTGGAACACACTCCAAAGATATCAGGGGAAGTAGCAAGAGATCTGAAGGTGCACCACGATAGAGACGAAGAAACACTCAGTCCAAAGATTTACGCTTAGGACTACAGCTTCGTGGCCAATCAGCATGAAGTAGCCATTTCACAGTAATTAGGTTCAATCATCACATCACATGATCTCTTTTCCACGGCGGAATGAGTGATTGGGGAGCTGATGGAGTATAGTGAAGATGTTCAGCTACGCATACATGAATGGTCATTTATGGAGAATAATTACATCTTATTTGTAGCAAGTCTCTTTAAGTGGACCTGAAGGGGACCAAGGGACTGTGCAGGAATACTATGTGGCTTTCCTGTGGCTACTTTCTGAGTAGGATCTAGAGTCTCCGACTTTGAGAAAAATGTTATCCCAAATCCAATTTCGGCATTATAATCTTTTTATGGACACTATTTGGCATTGTCATCATATTTATATGAAATGTCATTCTCTTATTTACTGTCTGCACAAGTCACTGCAAACCCTTGGGTCCATCCTTCAATCATATATATTTTTCATGGGAATGGTTATTTGGATTTGAAACCAACAGGCCACGTTATGGATATTGTTCAAATTTGCACAACATGTTGGAGGCACATTCTCACATTTCTTTGGTTAGCAACACACCATGTAGAAGTATTTTGTTGAGTTTGAAGGGAAGGTTTAACACTGACAAGGTGCTGTGAGTTAACCTATAAGCTGTAAGTTCCTGTGGGCCTCACATAAAGAACTCCTCTGAAGCAATATTATTTCTTTTACAGTATAATAGTATTTGCATTATGGTTAAACATTAGGCATAATGCAAGAAGGTTGAGTAATGCCTTACTGTAAACCTTTTTGCCTTTTACTCAACTTCTTTGGCAAGTCAGGTGACTGAGCGGTTAGGGAATTGGGCTGGTAATCCAAAGGTTGCTGGTTCGATTCCCGGCTGTGCCAAATCACGTTGTGTCCTTGGGAAAGGCACTTCACCCTACTAGCCTCAGGGGAATGTCCCTGTACTTACTGTAAGTCGCTATGGATAAGAGCAACTGCTAAATGACTACATGTAAATGTAAATTGAGATGAACTTGAAATAAATGAAAATTTTTGAAATCTTACTGTACTGTCTTACAGTACTGTTTCTAAGAACTTGGAACTCACTGGTAAAACAGAAAGGGAATCCTGATTTAAATGAAACTCTTTTTCCAAAGGATTTGATCTGTTTATATGTAAGCTCATAAAACACTAGACAGGGCTTGGAACAGACTAGCGTGCTGCAATCCAACCCAATGGTTGAACTTGCTCCATTGTTTTTGCAGACGTGATTTCTTAGGTTACACACATACTGTTAGACAAATGGTCCTACAGTAACAGTTTGCTTAATTTCTTTGTTGTTTCTTGCACGGTCAGAGCAATGTCAGATGTAAATCTAGACACGAAAGGGTCAAATAAAGTCACAGAGAGAAGTCTTCATATTCCAGATTTAAACTATATGATTTTAAATTATATGAATGGTCGCAGCGAGAACCTGTGCCTTTGCACCATAATATCAAAGTGCACACACAAAAACACTGTCATTATAGGATAGATCACAGCTGACGCTTATCCAAGTTGGATGAAACGTTTGTGTGCCAGCAGGAAAGAGAAAAATAGGGAGATTTAACCTTTTTGGAGCAAAAGATGACTGTTTTTCCAGAAGGAAAGGTATTCCTTTGAGAGCGTTGTTGCTTCTCTTTCCCTCTGGAAAAAATTATTCAAAAATATATATACTCAAAGATGCAAGAGAGTACAATTATAAACCCTTATATCTTTATGTCATTATCAAAAACCTACAGAGCTCTTCATGTGGCTTATATACACCCATTTGGGCTTGAAATTAAAAACCACTTTTATGAGATTTTTTAACGTGTGTATTTCATCTACCCAATTACAGTTGTATCCTGCTAAGCCACTAATGCAGACAATGGCTCCAAAAGCCCTCGTCAGCCAGTCAGACAGGGAAGACCATTGTGCTTCCAAAGGGTTGAAAAGAACCCAAGTTGTGACTCACACACTGGGCGGGCACACACACACACGCACACACACACACATTTAGCCAACGTCTGGCAGACCTCAGACAGAAATAGATTATTCCCTGAAATTACGCAATTTACATTATTGAGTTAAATCAAAATATATCAACGACAGTTGGGATGGTGAATTTCAGAAAGTCAACCATGCACGGCACAGTCCGAACGTTGACATCGGGCATGTGTACCATTTTAAAAGTGGGTTATTCTGAATTACAGCCCTGTTTTAACAATGGCTGAACTCTCAAACACAAACAATCCTCACACAGTAAACCAATGGCTGTAAACAGCACATGAGGAACAGCCATTGGCCTCTGTGGCCTTTGGTCGTGAACTCCATTCCATCCAGCGTTTCACCTAGCATGGCTTCAGACCCTTCTAGTCCATCCATCGTCTCTCCACTTAACAACTGCATACTTCACCTCCAGATCTCATCTAACCGTTCAGCAAAAATGAAACATTACTTCCAACGTTTTAATTAGATCCTGTCTCGTTTACTGGGGGTGTGTAATCCTGGTTTGACTTGCAATAAATCTGACTTCCCCATCTGAAAACAAACCTGCTGGAGCCATGGTTTGGCGAGCTCAGTTTGTCCCTACAAGGAGAGGCACTACAAACACACTTCCACTGTGTCTTTCACTGTTGGTCAATCTGACCAAGATGCCATGATTTGTGATTTGGATCAGTCGTTACAGTATCTGTGCACTTGGTGTAAAGAAAATACCCCCAAATACCCTTTTTGTGGCGTGGCTGGAGTGGAGTTGGCTACCCAACTGTTAACAAAACACTCAGAGCAACACGTAAGGTCTCTGCTGCCTGAACGTTAACAGCATGGCACAGGGCATGGATCTTCAGCTGAGTGTTAAGGGTTAAGTAAGGGTGGCGGCGAGCCCTTCAGATTTTCATGGTTTTGGATGAAAACTGACGGGCTTTTTATAGTGAGCTAGAGAAGTGGCCAGGCGGGGTCACAGCGTCCATGTGGCGGACAGAATTCTACTGTGTGGGAGTGTGGCCCTCGTTCAGCACGGAGACTCACACATGCACAAACAAAGAGGCCAGAGACAGTCAACAGAAATGAAGAGAGAGACAGAGATGAAGAGAGAAAGAGAAAAAGAGATGAGAAAGAGAGAGAGTATAGAGTAGAGGCAGTGGAAAGACTGAGAAATGAGAGGGACAGAAAAAGACGGAGAGAGAAAAAGACGGAGAGAAAGGATTTAACAGCCGAGTCTATCTGTTTCATAAAAGTGAAGAGCAGTGTTTTAAGAAGGGTGTCATGAGCTATATACAGTGGTAGGACCACCCATGGGAACTAGCTGATTTCTGATGGTGAGGAGAGAAATATGGACAGATAGCTGCCAGACGGTAGAGTCCAGGCCCCTGTTACAGGAAATGCCCCAGTCGAGGCCCCAGAGCCTCAGTTCCACAAGTGTGTAGACAAGTCAAACAACCAGGGTGTGTTAGACACCCTTCTCGAATAGGAGCGGGACTGGAAGACTTGTGAGTCTCCGGAGAGCCGTTTGCAAATCGATGCCAACAGCAGCCATATCACAAAGGTGAGAAAGCTTGCATGCAACCGGGACAGAGAAAGCGGTTCAGCCAAATGCAAGTCAATACACGAACCTCTCTGTGTCATACCAGGGATTCCTCTGTGCTCTGCCTGAGGATGGGAACCAGAGCACCGCGCAGGCCCTGTCCTCCCGGGAGATAGGAAACTGGCCCTCCTCAACACTGGACATTATCTACAATCACACAAGTACAATCTAAAAGCAACTTTAGAGGATTGAGCAAATAAGAACATTGCACGGTTGAACTCCAATAGATAAAAGCTGTCATCAGTAATGCAAATCATCTGTTCTTGGAGGATTTGTTTTTGGAGAATTTTTCAAAGTGGCCTTTTGTGAAATGTGTTTGTGTAAAGTGTCTTGTAAAATAAATTATTTGGACATACTCATCACCAATGAAGTGGACACAAATGGTAGCAATAATACAGAAACTTGAAATGAACCTACATTGAACTGTGACCTGACAAGAAGCACACACAAAACAGTAAATAGATCAACAAAACAGACAGTTGGTTTATGTATTTGGCAGGAAACACTGAAATAAACTGATTTTAACTTCAGTGTCTATACTCTGGCTTGCTGCCACCTCTAACCCACACATACTGCCAACCAGTCACCATATCAGCCTGTCAGCCCATCCGTTTCTCAGTTAATCATGTGTCCAGAACAGAGCAGCCCAGAGAGATTGGGAAAGCTCCACTGTGGCTCTGTACACACAGCACCTGGTACATCACCCCCACGAGGGGGGCCCCCCGCTGCACTCTGTGTACCGCAACAACCAAAACAAGCCCACGACTGGGGACCAGAACACTGTCTTGTGTTTCCACCTCCGCCCGCCTCCTCCTGTGTTTCAGTTCCCAGGCTTCTCCATTGTAGTTCTCAGTCAAGGGGCCATTGGAAAGCAAGTTCCTTTCTGAGGCCATCACTCATACAAATACCGCTAACGCTAACACAAAAGCGTTCGGCTCGGAGATATGGTTACAAAACAACATGTACGCCCAGCCCGCCCATCCCAGGGTCCCCTTGTAACGCTAGCCTACATCTTTGCAAGTTCCTCGTCAGCCAGGGTGTTTAGTTCAGATCTAGTCAGGGCTGGTGTGCTTATGAACGGCCCATTTAGCACTGAAAGAGCGGCCTATGCTTTGAGGCAAGATTAATTTAGGCTTGTTGATGCTGGCACAGTGGCACCTGCCCTGGCACTCTGTTTGGCAGCACTTGCGTTCCAGATTTAAACAAAGACTGGCCACACTTGGGTGGCTCGGTGAAATGTAGAGAAGACAGAAGACACCTTTAACACGTAGAATTCGATGAAGTATCGTACAAGATAAGGACGTGCTATATCCATGGCAAGTTCCGAAATACCGTGTATCATTGCGGGAAAAGTAATTACTAATGTCTTCACACTCGCCTTCACAGTAGCTGCATTGTCAGGCACTGAGAATAGTGACCAGGATATGAGGTCATGTCCATGTCACCGAAGTAATACCTTTATAAAGTCCAGTCATCAATCAGTCTGGGAAGGTTCTTTCCACAAGTCAACCTGGGCACTTAACCTCATCCTAAATGACATGTGGAACTTTCCAACAAACTGGACCAAAACTGAAGCTCACAGTATGACTTGGTTGGATGGAAGTTACATGAAGGGGCCAATGTCTGTTCATTTTCCCCTCATCCTTTAGGGTAATCTCCACAATCTTAAATGCTGGGAGGGGTGGCGGTTCTTCATCTGGACAATGTCTTGGTGTTGTAATTACTCTCCGGAGACTGAGGTCACGCTTTCTCCTCACGTGCATCACTAACAATCTCCGATCAAGGAAAACTGGGCCTGATTGCAATCAGACCTGACAAAACAGCCCCTTAGCCTAAAAAAAGTCCCACAGACTTGCAGATAATTTCATAACTCTGTGTAGCATCATTGGTATCGGTGATCATTTCATAGCTGTGTCGTGTACAATTTGTATCTGCGATAGTACCCTGCAAGAATTGAACAGGGAGACCAGGGATCCATTGATAGAATCCTTAGACTACTCCATAATTGTAGTGTTCGTGTGAACTATAGAGGATGCAAACTCTCCGATACTCTTATCTATTTCAGGAGGTCCAAGATAAATCCAATACACAGCTGTTGAACTTGGGTCCTTGCTCCGGTAGTGCAAATAAACCGTACATCTAAAAATTCCCATTAAGTAAAAAGGAAACCTGGCGTAAACACAGAACAACTGACCCAGGCTCGAGACTCTCCTATGAAAACAAACGCTAGAAGTGATTTATGTTGTTCATTACCAGCGAGGGCTAGTTGGAGGTAACCACATGCCCTGCAGATAAAGACTGCATCTTCCACATAAGATCATCTACCACTTTTTAAACCACCATTATCATCCGCAAGATATAGATTTCTTTCCAACTGTCAAGCCACAATATATTACCTCTGCACTAGTCCCAGTTCTTAATGCCAGAGAGCCACTTGCAATATAAATCATGTTGTTTTCCATAATTTCCCTACAAAAGGTAATGCTGTAGATGGGAGTGGTCAGCCATTGGTCCAATGAAAGCAGATGATGGGAGCTGTAATGGAACAAACAGGTGACCTGTTTTTTCAAAATCACCCCGGCGATACATTAAAAGATGATTAAGTATGTGAAACAATGGGGCTTTTGTGAAGAAGTCTTACTCTCTTCCTGACTTCTCCAGGGCCCTTCCTGCTCGGACCCACGTGAAATAACAGTCAACGTCAGAGCAGAGACGGCCTACTTGACTGCGTCACGGCACCGCGGACCCAGTCAAATAAAAGAGGTGCTGAGAGAAGGGTGAGAGGAGAACACGTGTCTATGAAGCAGACCGCGAAGGAATTATCACAACGGGACTTTTCAACATCTTGACTTGCACACCCAGTAGAAAGTCAGTCACTATATGTTCTGACCATATGGGCCCTTTAAGAGCTATTGAGCGAATTTGAGAACACACTGAGGGATTACATGAACGTTTTCAAAAGATGCATTCCCGTCTGCTCCATATTATCCCAGAGGACAGAGGAAAGTAACAGTAATGCTATACGTATCGAATCCCTAAGGAGGCAGGGCTGGCTCTAAAGTCTCTGGTAGAAAAGTCCTGCTATTAGTTCAAACGACAAAAATCCAGGCTATGATAAGCTACTGAGGATCTGCAAGCCTCAGCTTTTCAAGCAGAAATTGTCCATATGTCTATAGGTGTTAAGGTGGGGGGAAGCCTTAAGGCAACGCACACCACAGACCTGCTTCTGAAGTGTGCCTCTGCGCCACCCTTAAACCGTTCCCCAGCTTGTTTGTAAACCTCTTCGCCCTATGATATGGCATCGTATTTGCCCTAGTTAAAGCACACATAGGTTCTTATTGTATAGGAGGGAAATGTCAACGTGAACACTTCTTCTGTGTGCCTCCTGCCTTGCCGACAGCACCCTTGAGTTCCAGTCACACACCAGGGGGGAGGCCTAACAGCGGCCCCACTGGACCTTTTTATATGAAACACCTCCATGCCTCCTGGGCCCACAGTTGTTAAAAGCCCTTCTTCCCCTCCATACCCCCTGCCATGGCCCCGCTCCCTGCTGGGTCAGGGACCTGGGTTAAGAGGGGGGGGCGGTTCTGAGGAAATCTAAGAGGGTAAGCCCCAGGATGGAAAAGGAAGGGGAGGGAGTTGGTGTCTCCAGCTGTACGTGTTCTCTTTTATCTCATCAAAGCGACTGGTGTTTGTAGAGGGGCTGTGGCAAGGGAGCCGAAGGCTGGGAGGGGGGCGAGGGGGGCGAGGGGCCACTGGGAGGGCTAAGAGGCAAGGGAAAGTGCTAATTACCAGGTTGGTATTAGTGCCTATTAGGCCATTTATCTGGAGCTCAATTTAAAATGTGTTGAGTGAGCTAACGGGCATGCTGTGACATGTGCTACCATGCTCCACTGGGACTCCACAGCAAAGTTAAAAAGCAAAAGCTTCAGCTAAAAAGCAAAGGCCTTTCACTTCATGATACAATGGCTAATTGCTCTAATCTCTCTTTCCTTTGACATTTAAACACCAGCCCACAGTGATAGATCAACTTTGACTTTATCCCTCTTTGTGTTTAAAGTGATTAGGACAAATGAATACTCTTGAAACACCTTTATCTTTATTTGAAATGCTAAGGTTTGTGTAGGGATTTACAATTCTGACTTTCCATTAGAGACACAGCCTTCAGTAAATACCATGTTGCAACCTGCAGGCTTCCAGCTAGAGCTAAGAGCTTAGGGATATTTTGTCATGACTACCGCTTATCTTCCTGCATGCTCGGGGGCTGTGTAAAGCTAATATATACACTGGAAAATAGTTTCTGCTTCAACCGCTTAACCTAACCCCCCCTCTGCAGTTTTTTCCTGAAGTAAAGTACAGATAGTGAGCCTTTACTGCACTATGAAAGAGGAATGCAAGTGATGCCATGTTCAAAAGCACCAGTCTAACTTTTGAAGGAGTTTGGGGAAAAATAGCTTTTCTCTCTCTCTCTCTCTCTCTCTTTTTTTTTTTTTTTTTTTCTTTTTGATTCCTTTCCTCCTTTTAAGTAAAGTAAAACAAATACGTACTGTACACATAATTAAGGCCTACCGGCTGTGTTGTCATCCTGTAGTCTCTTAATCTGTTGATGATTTACAGACTTGTGAAGCCTTTTGCAGAAAGGGGGCATCACCTCAGCGTTATGTTTTTAGAGAAGGGTGTATGTTTACTTTGGGCTAAAATTGAGGTTCGTCTGTCAGGAAACTTTCCCGGGCAAATGATTCGATTTTCCAGAATCGGAGTCTCTGTTGGATTGATCCAAGTCCAGAGTGGATGGGATCTCCCTCCGTCTGGGTCAGGTCG
Organism: Hypomesus transpacificus; assembly: GCF_021917145.1. Classification (NCBI taxonomy): domain Eukaryota; kingdom Metazoa; phylum Chordata; class Actinopteri; order Osmeriformes; family Osmeridae; genus Hypomesus; species Hypomesus transpacificus. The sequence goes on from NC_061063.1 coordinate 4,116,745, forward strand.
TGTGAGTGTGGGTTCTGCTGCTGCTGTAAGAACGTGGCTCACCCTGTCATGTCTGGTGGAGAGCCTACAGCCTCTGGAACTTATCGACGGTGGCCCTGAAGTGCAAATGACACCCCCTAATATGAGTACATCCCCCAAATGAAAATACTCCCCCCCAATACGAGTCAACTCCCCCCAAATCGGATGACTTGTTCACCTCCCCCCAAAAATGAAAATACTCCCCCCCAATACGAGTCAACTCCCCCCAAATCAGATGACTTGTTCACCTCCCCCCAATACAAAAACGCGCTCCCCCCCCAATACAAGTCAACTCCCCCCAAATCGGATGACTTGTTCACCTCCCCCCAATACAAAAACGCGCTCCCCCAAATGGAAAACGACATTACATTAACTCAAAAACACATTACATTAACTCTGAACGGAAAGGGTAGGTACTACACTTTAGCGCTGATTGGATGCAGTAGGCTAACTAACAAGAAATAAGAAATTGATCGACAGAAGTACAAAATGCAATAGCCTGGCAGAGTTACGTGCACCAGAACATTTGTTTGGCTATCGAAGAATGTAGCAAATAGTAGGCTTCTTAGGCAAAAGTATTTCGAGTTAAATGTAAAAATCGATAGCCAAACAACTATCCTGGTCCACGTTACTCTGTCATTGTGGCATTTCATTCTTCTGTAGTGGACTGTTCTGATCAGTTTTTTCTTCTGAAAAGTCCTGATTCCTTCAACTGCGTTTTTAGCGTGCGCATAGGCTACTTATATTGTGAAACGTTAACAGCAGATCTAAGATTATTTCATAGGAATGACCCTGATTAAAATAAAGAGTAGTGTAATGACTCTGAATTGTAAACATTAATGTTTCCTCTTTCCTTCAAATCAAAACGATTAATTTCATGATAATGACAGAGTTACGTGGACTAGTTGTTTGGCTATCGATGTTTACGTTTAACATAGCAATTTATGCTTTTGCATACATAGCCTATGCTACATGCTTCGATACCCAAATAAATGTCCTGGTGCACGTAACTCTGTCAGGCTATTGCATTTTGTACTTCTGTCAATCAATTTCTTATTTCTTGTCAGTTAGCCTACTGCATCCAATCAGCGCTAAAGTGTAGTACCTACCCTTTCCGTTCAGAGTTAATGTAATGTGTTTTTGAGTTAATGTAATGTCGTTTTCCATTTGGGGGAGCGCGTTTTTGTATTGGGGGGAGGTGAACAAGTCATCCGATTTGGGGGGAGTTGACTTGTATTGGGGGGGGGAGCGCGTTTTTGTATTGGGGGGAGGTGAACAAGTCATCCGATTTGGTGGGAGTTGGCTCGTATTGGGGGGGAGTATTTTCATTTTTGGGGGGAGGTGAACAAGTCATCCGATTTGGGGGGAGTTGACTCGTATTGGGGGGGAGTATTTTCATTTGGGGGATGTACTCATGTTAGGGGGTGTCATTTGCACTTCAGGGCCACCGTACTTATCTCCCTTCATTCACCTCAGCAACCCTTTCCTTGTCCAAGAAAACCAGGGCTGCGTTAATGGCTCACACATGGCTCTCATTAAAGAAGAGAGAGAGAGAGAAAGAGAGAAAGAAAGAGAGGGAGAGAGAGGGAGAGAGAGGGAGAGAGAGAGAGAGAGAGAGAAAGAGAGGGAGAAAGAGGGAGAGAGAGAGAGGGAGAGAGAGAGAAAGCACCAATATCCTGAATCTCTGTACCTTGGGCTATTTCTCTCCACCTTTCCCTCTCTCCCCTTCTGCACCCTATATCTCCTCTCTTTTCATTTTCACGGAATTCAGGTCACAGCAATTGTCATGGAAGATTTGGGTTTTAATGAAGGTTATATGGAAAGAAGAATCAACTGACATCTGAATCTAATAGGTTACATACCCTCAAGCCATTTAGCCTCAGCAGCAGAGAGGGGTAACGATACCATAGGGACAATCTAACTACCTTTCCACCTACAGATCACAGGGGCTGGAAGAATAGGGTCAGTTAGTGCACCATGTGCCCTGCATCTGATCACTGGTGGCTCCCTGGATCTCCAGTGACCCTCCATACTGTATGTGGCCCAGTGGTGGTGTCTGACCTGGGCTTCAGCAGAGTGTGAGGGAACCTAGGCAAGGCTGGAGACAGACAGACCCTGTCTCTCTGCTGGTTCATGGACCGAATTGTCACCCTTTGAGGGCCGGCTGCCAAACATATGGGTGACTACAGCTAAGCTGAGACTCGACTCTCTAGTTGTTCTTTCTGACTGTCTGTTTGTGTCAGATGTGTATTTGTATTTATTTGTAATTATATATAGCCATACTGTATGTTCCCTGTGTCCATAGCGTCATCAAGTAGCCGTCTCATTACTCTCCAAGCGCCATTGTGGTCACACAGGAACAAATATGCAACAGAAAATATGTGTTTTTTTGGACAGGACTTCTAGGGCCGAGCATAAGGTGCATGTAAATGAGTCACATGTTGCTTGACATCTGGAATAAACATGTGACTGGAAAATACCTTCACCACTCGTCTCACGGATTCTGTTCTCCCTGGCCCTGCAATTTGGACTGTATGAAATGTACCTATCTGCAAAAGATGAACAATACATTTATATGAAATACTAACATGATTTACATGGTTTACAGCTACATGACACATTGATTCATGTCCATTGTGTATGTCTCAAAATGTGGCGTCATCTCTTATAAAAATAAATATGATTTGTTAATTCATGTCTCCCAACAGGCCCTTTGAAAGCAAATCATTTAGGGTCTATGAACATGTTATTTGTTCGACTCTGGTAAAGACAGTTTTATAGTGACAAACCTTTCGTAAAATGCCCACTGGCTTCAAGGGGAATTTTACCTTGAGGTGACATCCGGTAGTTTATGACTTCTCTACAATCAGCTTAGACAGAGAGTGTCAGATGTGTACGATGCAGAGGTGGGAAGCTCTGTGGACGTCCAGACCAGTGTGCGTGAGAGTGAGCTCCTTCAACAGCTACTCTGAGTTTAGAAATGCACAGAAAGAGGACACGCCTGGTAACAGTTGTGCTCTCCACAACAGGTGTGCAACTTAGATTGCTGGCCTTCACAAATGGCGGCATAGTCTGGTGTGACTGGCCTTTACCTCTAGGTCTTTGACAAAAAGAGACTTTTCCTCAGAATCTCAACTATGTTATGCTACAGCACATATCCCAACACAGAAAGACATCAGTCCCTTAAAGAGACACCACAAGAAAGGGTTGGCCATGGGAACTCATTCTGAAAGTTGTTTTTCTAGACCAATCCACCATTTAAAACCTCAATGTGTACTGTGAACTTAATCTGGGAGAAAAAGATGAGAAATATAGACATATTTGATAAGTAGACTCGACAGTTAGCTGTTAAAAGACCCCCAAAAAGCCCACATCACCACAGTGGCAAATTCCAGACCATCAATGCTAGTTCTACCGGGTATCCCCAGATGGAGAGAAAGAGAGAGAAAGAAAAAAAGATGGGGGGGCAGTCTTCCTCCTGCCCTTTGCCACCCTGCTATGATCTCCCTCTATGTCTGCCTTTTGCTGTTTACCTTCCATGTCCATTAATCAACTTTGGGCCCAGGGAGGAGGCCCCCGAATATCAGCACATGACCCCATACTCCAAACACGCAGACACACACACACATCTATATATATTCATATACACACACACAAACACAAGGAGGAATGCTGAAAGGGAAAGAGACATGTGGTGAAAGGGGGAGGGACAGAAGGAGAGATGGAGAGACACGGGACACGTGCTCACGTTTCATCGCCCGTGTGAAGCTGTAGACACTCAAGGCCACTTTACGACCCCTTTACAGCTGTTTGTTCCTCCACTCTCCACCGGATCCTAATGCCTGGCTTTAACAGAGTCATGGTTGCCTGGGAACAGGCTCTGCTGCATCCCAGGCTGAGCGGTAGCCAGGCAGTCAGGCTAACAGGACAACCAAGGCTAATGAGACTGGATGCATGGTTGAGCATCACCTGGGGCTAGGCCAGGTCAGGTTAATGTTTTCCATGGATGTTGAGCCTTTGGACACTGGCTGTACTGTATAGTGGAAATGAAGAATAACCAGCTCGCTATCGAGAGCATTCTCACTCCATAAACAACACTTCAGAGCTGTTCTTTTCTTTATCGTCGTAACCCACACTGTGAGTGTTTGATTAAACACGGCCAGCCTTTATTAAATGGAGTCCCGAAGGGTCCAAGGAGCTGGCCTTTTCGCCGCAGACAAAGAGAATCCCAGAGCACAGCACTGTTCATCTGGAAGCCTCTCATTTGAGTTCATCTCCTAATTTCCACCGCAGTATTGAACTGGAAAACCCTCTCCAAACCTCACAGAGAAAACGAGACCATTCCACCCCCCCCAATAAACCAGTCAAGTTTATACAGGATGGACACGGATCATCGCTTCTTGAGAAAATGTCCGATCTTTTTCCCCCTGTGGTGCTAGAAGAGTGCCACGGGCCCAGGCCGAGACATGGACGGGCTCGCTCTTTCCCAGCGATTTTCCCGATCGCACCCCTAATTAGAAAGGAACTTTCCGTGCTTATAAACGCGAGCGCGACCATCAAACGCTGCATGCTCGGAAACAGAGAGGACAGCTCCAGGAATCACAATCCAAGGCCTGACGGAAGGCTCACAGACTACTATTTACAGAGTCACACGGCTGGGAAATCTGAGAAAAGCGGAAAACGAAATGGAATGTCAAGGAGTGGATCATGTCTGGGAATGCCTGACCCGACCACTGGTGGGTGGCAACACAGAGTAGCTAACCCTTAAAGATTACATATCATAACTCTTGGTCATATTACAGCAACCACTAAACAGCTATAACCTGGGACATGGGATTTGGCTGGATCCAAGGAAACTCAGAATTGACATCTACTACAGAGGAAGAACGTGATAAAGAAGAGGTAATGTGGCAGCCATATGTCATGGTTAAAACATTGCATTACGCCATGTGTGAGATGCGTGAAGGTTCCCAATCGAGGCAGCCTGACCCGTCAGCCAGATGGTTGCTCAGGCTGTTTCTCCAATGATGCTGCAGCTGACCAATCCAAGCGGTGTGAGTGTGATGATCAGACAGGTTGTGATTACCTCCGCTTATTCACGGCTGTGAGGTAAGAGGTGTCCAGAGCAGCCAGGGTATTACTGCGACCCTGAGAACAAGACGTGACAGAAGTGGGCTAATCAGCTAAAAGCTGGTCTTCTCCCTCCCTCCC